>NC_043765.1:28655458-28955458 GCF_902148845.1 Salarias fasciatus
TCACTCCCAGGGGCCTTGACCGCACCCAGCCGCAGGCTGGATACAGGAAGACTCCCACGAGTGCCCGCAGCTGCTACGCTAAGATTATCAGGAAAAGTAAATTCTAGACAAAGCAGTCGCGGTTCCCCACACATTGGAGTGTGGGAGCTACGGTTGTTTACAAAAAATATCTCTGTGAGCACTACAAGTGAGAAACAGCATGCATACATGAGAAATTTCCATCACATTCCCCCCTTTTGATTAAATCAACCACGGTTTAATCAACTTCAACAGACCCCCCCACATCAGTCAATCAACCCCAAATCATCAGCATCATCAACATCAGAATCATCAGAAAGGTGAGCGAACGAGGATGCAGACAGCTCAGTGGAATGAAGCAAAGTATAATGAGCCAAAGTAGCTGTGAACATGCGAGCAACCAGACAACGGACCAGGGGAATAATGCAGCAGGAGAAAACCCCCAGAATCAATAGGAAAACAGCTAGCATGCCAGCAACCTTAGTAAGCCAAGCCCGCCAGCCGGCCCCAGCCAGCCAGCCCCAGAAGTCCCATCCAGACGAGGGGACACCCGTCTCCTGAGCATGTAGTTCAGCCAGGAGAGAGGACAGCCGAGCATGTATATTAGTCATGTTATCAGAGACATCAGGAACCCAGGTGCAGCAGTGATCACCTATGAGAGCACAGACCCCTCCCTTCTCAGCGAGAAGGAGGTCCAGGGCCACCCTGTTCTGCAGGCCCATGACACGCTCGGCCTTCTGCTCATCTGTGAGGAGATCAAAACCGTCAGTGACGAGACCGGTGAGGTTCTCCAACTCCCATGCAAGCGAGTTAATCTCATGCTGGTTACGAACGGTGCCATGCCAAGGGAAAAACCCCCCCCAGAACGCCTGCCCCCACCCTATGCGTCTCTTGTCCTCCGGAACTGCAACAGCCCGCTTCCGGAGACGACGGACACCTGGGATATCAGCAGCAGAGGAATGCACAGTCACAGCAGGAATCAAATGGGCCAAATAGCAGGTACCAGACCAGTCTCTCGGCAGATAAATGTAGGATCTATGGCCACAAACCCACACCATGTCCGTGGGACACCCATAGCCCGCCCTGCTGGGGAAGGATACGATGTCCCCTTTCAGAACAGTTTTAGCATCCCACTGGAGAAACAACGAAGACATGTTAGTAAAAACAGAGTAGTTCAAGTAGATCACAGACCAGAGCGGTGAACCACTCCACCAGGTCGACGCATGGGGAGAGGTAGCATTAGGACATGGCTGATGATCCACAGAACAGGACACATTGAGAGTGAGCGCACAGCCAACAGTGTCACCCAAATGGGAACGGGTCCGAGCAGGTTGCCGCACGCACAAGGGAGGTGGGCCAAAAGGAGAATGTAGGCCCCTGAGCTCGTAAATAGTACCTGTGTGTGCACACGTGAAATTAGTAATATTAGAAAAATGCATGGGCTCTCGGAAAGGGGTCAACGGGGGAACAGTTGCGTTCGGGTATCGCAGTGTAAGCAGGGTTTGATTTTTGCGGTAGCGGATAAAGGTGTATAGAGAATCGGAGAGGGAGACGGGATGTGGGATCAGCAGAGTGTTAGCAGGGGTAGCATGAGGCATAAAAGCACACACAATACAACTAGAATTATGCAGTCCCCGAGCTACCGCGCGGGCAGCTCTCCACCACAGGTTGTCCTGGGGCCCGGCGAGGTCCTCCACCACGTGCCCACGGTGGAGCGGAGGAGCCATCACTGCTAGCGCTGGCAGCAGCATCATCAGGACCAGGAACATCTCCATCGTTGCCTCGTGGAGGGTGGACTACCTCACACGGGAGCTGATCTCAGGGATTATTCTGCCCTGTGGCTGGGAGATCAGCTGTCGGAGCCGGCGGTGGCACCGTAAGGAGCTTACAGTGACTCGCGTGGATCCAGGTAGCTCGCTCTGCTACCTTCACGGCAGTGTGAGTCACCAGCAGGACTTGGAACGGACCGAGCCACCGTCTGGCTTTCCAGTGCTTCCTGCGGAAGTCCTTCACCAGGATCCAGTCCCCTGGGTTCAGTCGGTGTAGAGGGCCTTCAGCCGGGCGCGGAAGAGCCTCCTTCACGGTTTGCCTGATCTGAAACAGAGTCTTGGAGAGATCGGCACAATAAGACACCATGCTGCTGTCACACATATCAGTAGACAAGGCTTGCCAGCGCGGAGGCTCCAAGCCTGTCTGAGGCGGGCGCGCGAACAGTGTCTCAAATGGACTGAGACCTGTTCTGGCTCTCGGACGCATGCGCATGGCCATCAGCACAAGAGGAAGAGCTTTAGGCCACGAAAGGCCCGTGTCCTCACAACATTTAGCCAGCTTGGCCTTCAAAGTGCCATTTTCTCTTTCCACTGCTCCTCCAGACTGTGGATGATAAGAGCAGTGTGTGCGCAACTGGAACCCCAATCTATTGCTGACCTCCGTCAGCGCCTTATTTACAAAATGGGTTCCGTTATCACTCGTGATTCTGGTGGGAATGCCCCACCTCGGAATGATTTCAGTCAGGAGTGCTTTGGCTACCGCTCCGCTGTCCGCATGTTTGGTGGGAAAAGCCTCCACCCATTTGGAAAACATGTCAACAACCACCAGGCAGTATTTCTTACCCTCTGCAGGAGTCAGTTCCACAAAGTCCATCATCAGGTGGTCAAAAGGGAACTCAGACGGCGGGTGAGCAGCGCTCCCCACAGGCCGGACATGGCCGACATTGTGAGCTGCACACACCAAACATGTCGCGAGGAGTAGTACCCCACCGGACGAAGCAGGTCCCCATGAGCCTGTAAAAGAACAGATGACATGAAGCCATTTTTCTCATCCACCATCTGTGTGAATGGTTTGGTTGGATCAGGCAGAGCCAGAGCCGGAGCAGAGAGGAGGGCCTCCTTCAAAGCCACAAATGCAGCCTCGGCCTCCGTGGTCCACGGGACTGGTTCTTGCGCCGCAAGGTGTGACCCATAGATACACCTGGTAAGAGGGGACTCAAGAAATGAATAGTTAGGAATAAAATTCCTACAATAACCAGTCATGCCTAAGAAGGACATCATTTGTTTCTTAGTGACGGGTTTTGGAATGTTGCGTATCGCAGCAACGCGAGAGTCTGACAGCTTCCGAGCGGAGCAGGAGATCACATGCCCCAAGAAGGTGACAGTGGGGAGAACAAACTGCAGTTTCTTCCTGCTGACCTTGTGACCCTGCTCACAAAGATGACGCAACAATGCAAGTGTGTCAGTTTGACACTGCTCCTCCGTAGGCGCACAGACCAGGAGATCATCCACATACTGCAGAAGGACCGAACCTGGGGACAGCACAAGGGAGGAGAGAGAATCACGCAGTGCTGCATTATAAATAGTGGGAGACTCACAATAACCTTGACACAGCCGTGTGAAGGTGTACGGTTTCCCTTCGAATTCAAATGCAAACCAGTACTGTGAATCCGGGTGAACTGGAACAGAGAAAAATGCATTTGACAGGTCAATCACAGAAAAAAACGTAGCTGTGGACGGTATCTGAGATAAAATGGTGTGCGGGTTAGGAACGGTGGGAGACCTGGGGACCACCGCCCTATTCACAGCTTGTAGATCCTGAACAAATCGCCACTCCACTGGTTCACCAGGGCCCCTAATTTTTTTCACAGGAAACAGCGGAGTGCGCACTGGTGAGGAGGGGCAGGGCACAATCACCCCTGCTTTTAGCAACGAATGAAACACAGGAGTTATGCCTGCCACGGCCTCCTGTTTCAGCGGATACTGCTTCTGACAGGGCCGGAAAGAAGATTTGGGTGTGATGACGACAGGCTCACACCCCCTTATCAGTCCGACGTCATATTTGTTTTCAGCCCACAGCTGCTTTGGCAGCGAGTCAAGGGCTGCTGTTGTGGAGGGAGAGGCACAAGGAGAGAGAGAGAGAAGTGAATCATACTGGCACTCCAGCCGCACAGTACGCTGACAGTGAACAGCACTAGGGAGTGCTTGACAATACACGCGAGCTGATGAGGAGTATAAAACATGTGGGTCAGAAGTGGGCTCCCAATCTTTAGCTCTGGAAGCCTTCAGCATAAATGCCCCTAAGTGTTTCCAAGCCCGGTTCGACGGTCGAGCCAGGGAAATGTGAGGTGAGGAACCTCCCCACCCTCGAAATAAGGGACTCTGAGTCGGTGTGAGTTGGACCGAGAGAGCACAGAAAGATTTGTCCCACACCAAGCACTGAAGGATGAGTCTATCATGTGTTTGCTTAAAGAACTGCTCCTCATACTCGTCATCTGGACCTTCACGACAGAAATAAGACGTGCAGTGCAAATCTGCCGCCTCCATGAAAACTGAGGAGGGCGCCACTCTAGCCCGACATAATTCCAGCCAATGCAAACTTGTCGGTTGTTGACCAATCTTCCATTGGTACACATAGTTTGGGGTCAAAGGGCAATATTTGACCATTGTGAGTGTGCTCATGTTGTCCTCCTCAGGGCCAGTGGGGGGTCCCGAAATAGACAACCCCTCAGGTCCTGACACAACCGTGAGCCTGAGTTGACACATCAGATCCCTGCCCAGCAAATTGATCGGGCATAATTTAGAGAGGAGAAATTTATGAGTGAACTGCGATCCTGTAGAGGGTGAACAGGTTAATGGAACCGTAAACCGCTCCCTCTGCTGATGTCCAGATGCCGATATGGACAGGATGGAATCCCCACTCAGTCCTGGGGCGGGAGTGAGGACACCATCCTGAATAACAGAATGGGTGGCACCCGTGTCCACCATAAAATGTACATTTTGGCCATTAACCACCAGGGTGTAAATGGGAAACTTCTTGTATTGCTCTTGTGATAGGAAGATGTGTGTGTGCATCGTCTCAGCACCTACTGTGTGTGTGTGTAGCGTCTCGCTATCTACTGTGTGTGTGTGTGGCGTCTCGCTATCTACTGTGTGTGTGTGTGGTGTCTCACTTCCCTGTACCGCTGCAGCTGAAATATCAGCGGTGTAATCCTCCGTCCCTGGGATCGCCTCCCCCCACTCGCACCGTCAGTCCGCGTGTGGAGCTTCCTTGCCACTCTCGCGTTCCTCCCGGGCCTGAGGGCATTTCTTTGCCCAGTGTCCACGTTGACCACACAGAAAACAGCAATCCCTGTCGACCGATTGACGATATTGCTTGCGCTGGCCACGTCCCCCGCTCCTGCGACCTCCTCGTCCTTTACCCCGACCCCCCGCTGGTGGGGGTCCCGAGTACATGGTCAAGGCAGCCTTATGAAGATCAGCATCCCGTCTCCCGGATTCCACTCGTAGGATCCTGCCGACAACGCCAACTGTTATGGCAATTTTATTTTAATAAAATGCATCAGCCGGCGAGTTCGTTTTGGTCTTTTTATTAAGCTGTACAGCCTGAGAAGTCACACAGTCAACAGAGTAACAGAGTGAGTTCTGCCCTCGCAGGGGCGTGCAAGCCTCTAATAACTATCTGCTGCGTTCACTCCCAGGGGCCTTGACCGCACCCAGCCGCAGGCTGGATACAGGAAGACTCCCACGAGTGCCCGCAGCTGCTACGCTAAGATTATCAGGAAAAGTAAATTCTAGACAAAGCAGTCGCGGTTCCCCACACATTGGAGTGTGGGAGCTACGGTTGTTTACAAAAAATATCTCTGTGAGCACTACAAGTGAGAAACAGCATGCATACATGAGAAATTTCCATCACACTCCTGAGCTACATGGGATGGGTGTCACAATAGTAAGATAAGATTATAAAGTAAAACATTTAAATAAGTTAGAAGTACATAATAAAAATAGAACGAATAAATAGATTAAAATAAAAATGCTAGTAAAAATGAAAAATAAAAAATAAAAAAAATAAAAATGATGGCGATAAAAACTATAAAAGGTCAATTAAAAGCCAGATTATAAAGGTGTGCTTTTAACCTCCCTTTAAAACTATCAACAGTCTCTGCGGTCCTGAGGTTCTCCAGCAGGCTGTTCCACAGGCGGGGGCCGTAGTGGCAAAAAGCCGCCTCGCCGTGGGTCTTGGTTCTAGCTTTAGGAACACACAATAAGGCGCTGCCAGAGGACCTCAGGGCCCGCGAGGGTCGATACGGTAAAAACAGATCAGCTAAATAAGAAGGTGCAAGGCCATTAAGACATTCATAAACTAATAAGAGAACTTTAAAATCGATCCTGAAGCGGACAGGGAGCCAATGCAGCGACTGTAAAACCGGTGTAATGTGGCTCCGCCCCCTGGTCCTCGTCAGCACGCGAGAGGCTGAGTTTTGTAATAACTGTAGGTTTGAAATATTCTTTATGGGAAGACCAGAGAGCAAGGCATTACAGTAGTCTAACCTACAGGAGATAAAAGCTGCATTAGCACCTCTGTACTGGCCTGAGAGAGAAACGGGCGACTCTGGCTTTATTCTTAAGATGATAAAATCCAATCTTAGTCATGTTTTTAATGTGTGGAATAAAATTTAGCTCAGAATCAAAAATCACGCCCAGATTCTTAACTGATTGTTCTGGTTTAAAATCTAATAATTTTGGTAAAAATTTCTCTCTCTGACCTTCGGGACCGATAACTAAAACCTCAGTCTTGTCCTGGTTGAGCTGCAGGAAATTCACTGCATCCATGACTTGATGTCTGAAATACAGTTAAAAAGGGTTTCTATTGGCCCTGAGTCATCAGGAGACACGGCGATGTACAGCTGAGTGTCGTCAGCGTAACTATGGAAACTGATGCCGTGTCTCCTGATGACGTCCCCAAGTGGAAGCATGTAGAGATTAAAAAGTATGGGACCTAAAATTGAACCTTGGGGAACCCCACACCTAATTTCATGGATTCCTGAGGAACAAGTATCCATACTTACATAAAAACATCGATCTGTGAGAAACGAACTGAACCAGTTAAGAACAGTACCAGAGAGGTCCACCAGGTGACTCAATCTATTTATTAAAATGTGGTGGTCTACTGTATCAAATGCAGCACTCAGGTCCAGTAGAACCATCACTGTGAGCTTTTTATTATCTAAATTCCACCTGATATCATTTAAAATCTTTAAAAGGGCGTCTCAGTACTGTGGTTCACTCTAAAACCAGACTGATGTCTTTCTAAAATGTTATTAATCATTAAAAAGTCATTGACTTGGTTAAAAACCATTCTTTCTAAAACTTTACTTAAAAACGGTAAGTTGGATACTGGTCTGTAGTTATTAAGAACATTGGGATCTAAATTGCTCTTCTTCAGAAGGGTCTTCACCACCGCTGTTTTAAAGGCAGTAGGGAAGACACCCGTCTGAAGAGAGCTGTTCATGATATTTAAAATCTGTTCCTCCAGGAATCCATGAAGTGATTTAAAAAGTGGTGTGGGGATGGGATCTAAAAGGCAGGTTGTTGATTTTACTTGGGAGAAAACTCGACCAAGAGTCCTTCATCAACCAGGTCAAAACTGTCCAGTGTGTCCTCAGGCATGGACAACGGTTCAGCTGTGTTCACTGATAAAACCTGTTGGGGTAAAAGACTAGACCTGATGTCCATGATTTTAGTTCTGAAGTGGTCTGCAAAGTCTTCACAGAGAGCGTCTGTCGGCTCCTTAAAAGCTTTATTAAAATTAGTGCCAGTTAAAATGTTGAAGGTGGAGAAGAGGAACCGGGGGTTGTCTTTGTTGTCTGAAATAAGTTGAAAGAAGTGGGAAGTTCGGGCCTGTTTAACTGCATTATTGTAAATTTTGAGTTGTTGACGTAGAATGTCGTGATGTACAGTCAACTTGGATTTTCTCCACCTTCTTTCAGCACTCCTGCAGTTTCTTTTTAGTTTGATGATTGCATCGTTTTTCCTCCACGGGGGTTTGAGATGGCCCTTGATTGTTTTGGTTAAAAGTGGAGCTACTGAATCCAGACTGGACTTCAGCTTACTGTTAAAATCGTCAACAATAAAATCACAGGGTGCAGGTAAAATCACAGCAGGAGTGCTCTGTAAGATCTCTATAAAATCTGCAGCCACTTCAGAGGTAAGGTAGCGTTTCCTCACTGTTCTCACCGGGGCTTCCTGCTGGTTAAAACTGGTGATGTTAAAAAACACACAGTAGTGGTCAGACACAGCCAGGTCAACAACAGAGGACACACTGATGGACAGACCGAGTCAGAACCAGGTCCAGGGTGTGTCCTCTGTTGTGAGTTGGCTGTGCGACATGCTGTTTAAAATCTAAACAGTTTAAAAGGTTTAAAAAGTCTCTGGACATAGAGTCCGAGATGTCGTCAACATGTAAGTTAAAGTCACCACTTATTAAAATTCTGTTATATTTAGAATGAATTATTGTTAAAAGTTCTGAAAATTCACTGATAAAAAGACTGGAGTACTGAGGGGGTCTGTATACTGTTAAACACAGGATCGGGGGACTGCTAAAAACAAAGACGTGGTGCTCAAAGGAGCTAAAACTGTTAAAAGCCACTGCACACACGTTGAATGAGTTTTTTAAAATGGAAGCAGTCCCTCCACCCCTCTTACCCTGTCTGGTTGAAAATAAAAAGTTAAAACTCGGTGGGGAAGCCTCAGTGAGGAGAATAGGTGCGTCGGTGCCGCCATGTCTCAGTTAAAAGCAGACCGTCTAAGTTATTGTCTAAAATAAGATCGTGAATAATAAAAGATTTGTTTAAAAGAGAGCGCACATTCAGAAGTGCCATATTAATAGTAGTGGGGGGGCTGAATGTGTGCTCTCTGTGGAGTTTCACTGTTAAAAGAGTCCTTTCTCGTTTAAAAACAGTCCGGGGGATGTGGTGTCTGGAGGAGGTGAGGACAGGGTGTACCGTGTGTGGTGTGTCCGGGGGCAGTGAATGTGTGTGAGGGGTGTGTGCGGCGTGTGGTGGATGGGGGGGGGCTTGCAGGTAGTCAGTCAGTGGGGGATGTGTGGACTGTGTGCTGAATGTTACCTGCTAAAATGGAGCTGCCCAGCGTGCTCGGGTGAAGTCCGTCCTGGTGATAAAAAGCTGGGCGGTTCCAGAAAAGGTTAAAATTTTCAATGAAATAAAAATTGGAGGCTGTGCAGGAGCGCTGAAGCCAGGTGTTGAGGCCGAGCAGTCTGGAGAAGCGTTCAGCGCCCCTGGAGAAGGTCGGCAAAGGTCCAGAGATAAAAACCGACCTTCCACACCTCTCCAACAGGTTAAAAAGGTCTTTAAAATCCTGCTTGGTGACCTCCGACTGCCGCCGGGCCGTGTCGTTAGTCCCGACGTGGACGATGACCCGGCGGACAGTGGAGGGGAGGGACTGCAGGAGCTCCGGGAGTCCGTGGAGGATCATGGGGACAGTAGCACCAGGAATACGCTGCGTGATGGCATTAAAAAAGCGAATATTCCTAATGCTACTGTCCCCAACCAGGAGAGTCGTGGGGGAAAAAAGGGGACGGGGCGGGGGCGGCTGCGGGGCGACGGTGTCGGTGTCTGGGGCTGGGGAGCGCTCCGCTGGTGCAGCGGCGCCGCTGGCAGCAACCTCGCTGCTGGAGCAGTGGTCCTGGCCCTGGTCCCGGTTCTCCCCGCGGTGGTGGTGGTGGCTCTCGGAATGCCTCCTCACCGCCTCCCTGATCAGCCTCAGGCGGGCAGCGGAGGCCGCGATCCAGGGCGATCGCCGCCGCCCCGGGACCGGGAGCGGTCCGGCTCCAGGGCCGCGGCGGAGTGATCCAGGGCCGCGGCGGGGAGCTCCTTCTCCGGAGCCGAGGTGGAGTGGGCCAGGACCGCGGTTGAGAAATCCGTCTCCGGGCCCGGGGTAAAATGATCTGGAGCCGTGGCGGAGCGACGGCGGTGCCTGGTGGTGTCTGGCAGCGTGGCTTCCGGGGTGTCGTGGCGGCAAGCGGCAGGCCTGCCAGAGGACGTGGGAACAGCAGCGGCTGCAGCAGGCCGCGGACCCTCACCACCCGCCGGGCTGTCGTCATACTGCACTGGGGCGTGGAAGCGGTTCGAGAGGGGCAGTGGAGGGGCAGTGGAGGCGAAGCCGCGGTGGGCTTAGGCTTGCGGCCCCGCACCACCACCTCCGCCCAGGAGCGCTGATGGTCCGGAGTAGAGCAGGAGGGGGCCCAGGGAGCTGGAGCGGTGGTGTTGTTCATGAAGGACGAGATGAGTGTGGATTGTCCCTCGACTAGCATCCGGGCCTGCTCCAGCAGATCGTCTTTTCCCCTGAGCTCCTCCGACAGCCGGCGGATGTCCTCCCGCAGGTCGGCGGCGATCCTGTCTGCCTTCACGACCAGGGGGTGCAGGTGAGGTCCGCGGTGCAACGCTGCGGCCATGTTGGGCTGGCGGCACGGCCTCACACACCGGTACCCACGGGCACGTACCTCTGTCCCTGGTGCCCGGGTTCACTACTGGTGTAACCGTGCCGCCTTCATGCTGCCTCGCCGCTCCTGGTTCACCGCTACCGGATCGCCACTGGTAAACCGCCGCTCCGCTTCGGACCCAGAAGCATCAGTGCTGCTGCGCGCTGTGTCTCGATGCTGCTGCGCACTCCTCCCCCTCCTCCTCCTCCTCCTCCTCCTCCTCCTCCTCCTCCTCCTCCTCCTCCTCCATCTCCTCCTCCTCCTCCTCCTCCTCCTCCTCCTCCTCCTCCTCCTCTTCCTTGTCCTGATTGGCCCAGTCTGGTCTCAGCAGAGTCTGACTGAGACTCTGAGTCTGTCAGTCTGCTGCCAGGCTGGAAGTGAAGCTCTTTCTCATCCTGATGGACAAATGAAGCTTTGTGAAGCTCTGGAGCCTGGATGGAAGCGTCTCCACACCGTCCTCTGTGGCGCCACCTGGTGGCCAAAAGTCTGCAGAGCAGCTGGAATGAAGAGCTCCATGAAGGTTCAGAGTTCAGTTCACTGCTTCTCTCTGGTCACGTGACCGTTCTGCTTGATGTCAGGATGGTTGAGGTGATGTGAACAAGTGATTCTGAGGGTGAAAATAATCTGTTATTGAACTGATGAATAAAGTTTCCTGGACTGAACATGAGCTGTAGGGCGGTCTGCTTTTTGAATGACACCAGAGAGGCTTCCTGTGACTGACAAATTGTGATGTTATAGTAAGAATTCACTGTGGAGATGTTTGTGTTTCTGATTATTGAGATAAAGCCTCTTCCTTCCAACACGTTGTCAGTCTGGAGTCATAAAGGCTCCTGGGTTCTGCAGGTCTGAGTCTGCACCTCCACCCAGCAGAACCCAGCTGGTGGAGACAGGACCAGCTGGTTCATGGTGGATCTGAGCAGGACCAGGGCCTCATCACATCCCAGGTTGTCAATACAGACCTCAGTAAACCTCCCTTTGGCGTCACAAACACCCTGCAGTATGACGGAGGGAAAACGTTCTGTTCAGGGAGCAGATGTTTTTGTGGTTCTGCAGGAGGAAGAATTCTGACGTGGCTTCATCAACAGACTCCAGCAGGACGGAGAAATGCCTGAAGACCAGAAGAGCAAAGCTACAGGTTTCTCCACCTGCTCCTGTCTGGAAGTGGATCACTGAGATGAGGTTCATCAGCTCATCCTCAACACTGAGGACGGTCCAGCAGAACCCTGCAGAACCAGACCGGAGCTCCCGACTCCATCCAGGGGATTTTTCCTGGAGCAGACTCTGTAGAATCTGTTCTCCCAGGAAACACTGAAGACTGGAGTCACATCACCACCTGTGCATATTGTTGTTGTTGTTGTTCCTGGAAAATAAAAACTGTAGAACTTTTAAAAACATGTCATTTTTTAAACTTTCCTGATGTTTCCACTTATTTTTGCTTTTATTCTTGAAGGTTCTGTTGACGTTTAATACATTTTCCGTGAACTCCTGACTTTGTAAGACATCTGTTTATGATTAATATCTGTCTTTGCTTAATAGTGGAAAACAATGATGTATTTACTGAAGAGAGAACTGAATAGTGATAATGAAGTGTTTAGCTATATAATGTATATTAGACTCATGTTAAATCAGCATACCAGCTAGCTTAACTTTTGTTAGCCAACTAGCTTAACTTTTGTTAGCCAACTAGCTAGCCAACTAGTTTAACTTTTGTTAGCCAACTAGCTTAACTTTTGTTAGCCAACTAGCTTAACTTTTGTTAGCCAGCTAGCTTAACTTTTGTTAGCCAACTAGCTTAAAATTTGTTAGCCAGCTAGCTTAACTTTGTTAGCCAACTAGCTTAACATTTGTTAGCCAGCTAGCTTAACTTTTGTTAGCCAGCTAGCTTAACTTTTGCTAGCCGACGAGCTTAACATTTGTTAGCCAGCTAGCTTAACTTTTGTTAGCCAACTAGCTTAACTTTTGTTCACCTACATTGTTTTTGTTGTGTCTGTGTGTGTGTGTGTGTGCGTGTGTGTCTCTGTGTGTGTGTCTCTGTGTGTGTATGTGTGTGTGACAAGAATGATGACTGAATGTATTTTATTAAAGGCTCCATGTTGACTGACTTGGTTTCTCTTGGCGTCACACAAACAACATTTAAAGCAAAAACCTTTGAAAAAGAAACAAATCGACAATTAATAAAGCAGCATTTCACTTTATGACTGATTTAATGTCTTTAAAAGAAACCTGTGTGTGTGTGTGTGTGTGTGTGTGTGTGTGTGTGTGTGTGTGTGTGTGTGTGTGTGTGTGTGTGTTTGTGTGTAAATTGTTGACTGTTGTTGTCGACTGGAGTCATTTCCAGCTAACAGAATCAAACTTCCTGCCACTTGGTGACAGATGAAGATCCAAAAAGCCAAAACAATCAGTTCACTGTTCAAGAAAATCCACAAATCTTCACTCTGAAGGATCAAATGTCAGAAAAGAATCATGAAAAAAGAAAGACTGATCAATCCAAACATGTGAAAGCTCCTAATTTCCACTTCAAATCCCCCAAAGTGTGAAAAGCTGCAGCTTCCTGTGGTCCATGAAGAAGAACTTCCTGTTTGAGAAGCTTGAAAAATGAGTCCAACTATTAGAAAAGCATCAGTTGAGGAATCAGTGAGGGGACTGACGGCTGCAGCGGCCATGTTTTTCTCCACTAACTCAGCTCCTTTCTGTCTCTCCACACTCGTCTCACATCCTTTTGTCCACGTAGAAAATCTCTGAGAAGACGGCCGACCATCTGTTGGTTTCAATCTTCTTGCTGTCAGAAATCTCATCAACGTCTCAGCTCAGAAAATGTGGAGGCTCCTTTAGAAAACCACACAAGGAGATCTGATGGAGTCCTCTACTCAGGTTTCAACAGCTCTGCTGACCATCCAGAACCATAGAGATAAACTCCAGCATGTAGCGGCTGAGTGAAGGAGGTCTGGACTCTGTGGAGGAGAGTCATGGTTTCAGAGATGCTGTAGAAAGACAGAATACCTGCTCTGTGATCCAGGTACACTCCCACTCTGGAGGACTGAGGACCTGAGACGGGAGTGTGGATGCTGTTGTGCCAAAAAATAAAACCGCCAAAAAATTTACAATGTAAAGCCCAAGATTTGTCATTAAATCCAAGTCCACATTCCTTTCCCCTCCCTGCTCTGCTGATGTTCTTATATGTGACTACTACAATAACGTCTCCTCTCCACTCCACCTCCCAGTAACTACGTCCAGTCAGACTCTCTCTGCTCAGAACCTGAGGCAATACAGTGAATCTGTCTGGATGATCAGAATAAGGCTGAACTTCCTCTGTAAAAGTTACTTTTCTGTCTCCATCAGATAATTTCAGGTTTTTGTTCACAGAGTTTCACCTCAAGGCTTCTTTTCTGGAGGAGACGGATCATCTGGGTGAAGCTCTCCTCGCTGTGCTCCACTGCTTCATCAGCAGAGACATTGATGGCAAACATCTGCTGCTGAAGCAGCTTCACGTCTTCCTCTCGCTCCTGGATTCTCTGCTGGATGTTTAGTCGACTCCCCTCCAGCTCCTTCTGCTTCTGCCTCCTTTCTGCTGCAGCTGGGACTGTTTCATGGCCTCTGTGTTGCTCCATGGTGCAGAGGTAACAGATACACTGCTGATCAGTGCGACAGAAAATCTTCTTCACCTCATCATGAAGAGAGCAGATCTTCTCCTGGAGCTTCTTGGAGGGCTCCACCAGCTGGTGTTTCTTCAATGGAGCTGCTTCGTAGTGACCTTGGAGGTGTTCCTCACAGTAAGAGACCACACAGACCAGACAGGACTTGACGGCTTTCAGCTTCCTCCCAGAGCAAACATCACAGGCCACATCTTCAGGTCCAGCAGAGCAGAGATCAGCTGCAGCAGCTTGGAGTCCAGTCTTCTTCAGATCCTCCACTAACTCTGCTAACATGATGTTTATCTCCATGTCAGGTCTCTGCTTGAACTCCTTCCCGCACTGAGGACAGCTGTAGATTCCCTTGTTTTGCTCTTCATCCCAGTGTCCATTAATACAGTTGCTGCAGTAGCTGTGTCCACAGGGAACCGTCACCGGATCCTTCAGGGGATCCAGACAGATGGAACAAGAGAACTTTAGTGGATCCAGCTGAGCTCCTCCCTGAGCCATTTCCTCCTCTCAACAACGGCCAGTGTTTGAAGAGTTTCTCTTCCTGCTCAGCAGCTTTGAAGCCCAACCCTCCTCTGGTTTCCTGCTCCTGTGAACGCTGGTCTGCCCTGGTTCTGCTGGTGAGCTGCTGCCCCCTGCAGCTCAGAGACGTCAGTGATCCCTCAGCTGTGAGATCTGTGAAAGAGGAGGAGGCAATGACTCAGTGTGGAGAGAAGGGAGAGGACGTCACAGCTTGATTTCATTCAGGAAATCCAGCAGCTTCTCTGCACCTTCCAGCCGTCGTTCAGCTGGAATGTCAAGCTTCAACTTCTGCTCCCCTGGTGACACAAAAGAGGACTTTATTATATTCTCAGTTTATTCATACTGTCACTCGTATATTGAAAATATTCTTCTACAAATTGCACTTTTTGTAAATATATAACAAGGACAATAACATTGGGGTGGCTGTGGGGAGGGCAGTCGTCTTACAATTGAGAGGTTGTTGGTTTGCTTCCTGTCTCCCCCTGTCTGCATGTTGTAACCCCCAGCTACGGGCAAAACAGCACCACTGCCTGGTGGTCATCATGGGAGTGACAAAGGCTAAGGGAGACCCCCCCTTCAGAACAATCCGGATTACAGCCCCGAAGGCGGTTGGTTCTCGCCTTGGAGCTCCTACCGGCAACTCCTTTAGCCAAGTTGGTACCAACTGTATGGGCCTGTCCCTTCCTTTGGACACGACCAGCGAGGATGAGAAGGGGGATGTGCTGACTCGGCAACTCGGTTCCTTCAGAACTTCATCCTGGCTTATCCATGATCTCTCGAGATCGACGGAGCCAACAATACTAACATTACGCTTTCACACTGACACTTTTAACACACTTTGAAATAATTGTACTACAAATCACAGTTTATCGAAATCAAATGAAAATATATTCTAAGTGAAATTCATGTGTAATTTCAAAAGTATACTATTCAAAATTTGTTTTCACATATTTTTTTAATGTGTATTTTAAAGCAGAACTATGCAACTTTTTTACCTCAATAAATGTTTTTCAGAGTCCCTGTGGGGGTAAACAAAGACTTGTCACGGTGATTCGCCTGTCCCTCCCCTCCCCCTGGGGTCTGTGTCCTGAAAACAGCGCTTGCAACTTTCAGAGGAGCGACCCGACAACATCTGAGAGAACAAACCTGCTTTACGGCGCTCATACAGGATTACAAGTATAAAAGCATGTAAAACCCTCGCTAGCGTTAGCAACGCCACCCTTGGGTGCTCACAGATGGCAGAACCAAAAAGACAGAAAAAAACCTTTGTCTGACAAGTGGAAAAAAGAAAACAGGAGTGGGACGCTCTTTGCACGCGGGGCGGGGGTGGGGGAGCGGGGGTGATACGGAGAATGTTTACAACAGTGAGCTTTCACAAGAGACCAGTAGGGGGAGCGCTAAAGCAAATCTTGCATAGTTCTGCTTTAAAATACAAGCTCAAAATTGAAATTCAATTGGTCAACTGGAATATTGGTCTCATTACATGAAGGCACGAGGAGATCATTGATTGGAACATAATTCAAAACCCCATCGGCGAAAGAAATGGAAATAATTCTTGGTGCTTGGAGTTGATTCTGAGCTGCTGGGCCACACACTGGTCTGTATATGGATGTTTGGGAAACACTGGTTTGTGTTTCCAAAGGTATCAACACATTTAAGAACCAGATGGAATGTGATATTATGATATATTAATGAAGACATTAAACCTCCGACTGATGCAGGAAGTCCTAAAAGAGAGATGGGGAAAGGAGAGCGAGCTCCACAGGAGAAGACGAGCCTTCATGAAGCAGACCTGGATGCTGGATGGACCCACAGATGACCCAGAGGGTAGAAGAGGGATGATTGGCTCAGCACGTTTTTAAATTGATTGTTGTGTTTCACTTAATTTACTTCACTTACTTTAAACACCTTTATCATTTTTTATTACATTCTCTGGTCACTTATCTGATCACTTAGATTAGGATTAGCAAAACTGTTGGCAGCTTCAAGGCACAAACTGTGATTCACAACATTTTTAAAAGATGTGAAGAAAATGGGGAGAAACAGTCAGTTGAACCTGTGAATATTTTGGTGACAGTATTTTGCTTTTTGGGTCCGGGACATCAGTTTGAAATCTTATTACAATAAAAGAACAATTATCATCTAAAACTAACCTTTATTTCACCATAGCCATGAAATTTCAAATAGGTGGAAAAAAAACAGAACAGAAATCGGCAAAACACAGTAAAATGCTGAAATTATATTCAAATTAAATATTTTCATCGAACAAGCTAAATAAACTAAAAACTAAAAAAGAAAAAAAAAAAACTTCTCACAGCACTCCTGCACATAATTCATTACCCTGTTGATACAGACAGAGATAATAATAGTAAACTTCACTTGTATATTATATATAGGCTGCTGTATAGTTTGGGACTGTTCATACCAAAACTTCAATTCAAAGTGCTTTTTGGAAAATGTAATTCTATTTAATTTTATGAGTAAAGTTATACTCCATGTTCTTACTTTAGACATGGGTAGTTTTTTGGTTGCTTCAGCTAAAACGTAAGCACTCAAAACAGTGATCGAACTCTGAGGCCATCATGAAGTCTTTCAAAATAAAAGAAAGTGTCTTCCACTTCTTAAATTGGTGATTCTCCCATGATGCTGTGTCCTGGAAGCTATAATGAAAGTTAAAATTGTAACTACAGTTCTCTAAATCCCGGATGAGTGCCAGATGCGGTGGTGAAGGCATTGGAATGTTCCCTTCGGACATGCACAGTTCAAGTATGTAAACCAACAACGTCACCTGTGACCCCTGGGTGACCCAGGAACAGCCATAAGTTCTGGTGTCCAACCCCGGGATCAGTTTGTACAGAGACTTCTCGTGTGATCGCGAGCAGTGTTTTAAAAAGTAATTAGAATTACAAATTACTTCTCCCAAAAAGTAATTGAATTAGTAACTCAGTTACCTCACTGTAAGAGTAACTAGTTACTCAGCAAAGTAACTGACGTTATTTTTCATGTTCTATACATTACCACATTCTATGACATCTATAACATAAAAGATGTTTATATCAACTGATTGAAGAATAAAAACACTTTATACAGTATTTTAGAACATTTGGTATTTATTTGAACTAAATTCCAGCCTGTTAAGAAAACAAATTTAAACTTGTGGCCATTAAGTAGTGCAAATCTCTGTAACTGTATATTAGGTCTACTGTGTACCAGTGGACCTGCAGTCGGTGTGTTCAGCTCGGCTCTGGTCGCCTGCTGCCCCAAAAAATCGAGCGTTGCTTGTTTTAACAGAGCGGCTCGTCTCCCTTCTGGCTGCATTTGGGCTCGGGCTTGGGTCAGCATGGGGTTAGCAGCAGCAGCAGCAGCAACAAGTGCCATTCTAGCATGTCTTGCTGTGAGGTGCTTCACAAGGTTGGAGTTGCTCGAGGCAGACGTGGATAAAGTCTTCCAGTGATACTTCCAGTTTCAGAACTCTACCTTTGAACGTCCTGGGCTCAAGCTTGTTGTGTTTACCGGCGGTCAGCACATGCAGCGAGTGAGACACGTGATCAGAGCATGATCCGCCCACCAGCCAAGAATCATCATGTCTTCATCAACCCCTCCCCTCTCCCTCTCGCCTCTCTGCTCTCTCCTGCAGCTGATGTGTGCGGAAGAAGTGGACACTCGCGTTTCATTGAATCTAATTGCAGTAACGTGCCACTTCATATTCTCAGTAATGGTAACGGCGTTGTAACGATGGGAAAAGTAATTAATTAGATTATTTGTTACTGAACAAAATAACGCTGTTATAATCTAACGCCGTGATGACCAACATTGATCGTGAGGATTCTGAGCGACAAAACACTGTGGCGGTCATCTGGGATTCATAGAACCGTAGTTACATTTGTAACATTCGTTCGATTTTATCCCTACTGGCCGCCAGCGGCAGCGCCGAAAGCACTGGACTGACATATACCAGCTTTGTCACGAGGAATCACAGAGACCAACCTCATTGAGATGCCTCTGCAGAGCCAAAACCACACCCAGTGAATGGGGAGTGGCGGCGTTCATGCTGCAACACCTAAAAAAAAGGTGCTTCTCCCACCCAGGGGGCAGCGGCACAAATGTCGCCCAGAGCATGGGCACCGTTCTGGAGGAGTAGCAGCACACCTGATGGTAGAGAGTGGTTCACCACCTGCTGAGAATGAAACTGAAACACAACCATGATCCAGTGGGAGAAGCTCTGCTTGGAGAGAGCAGAACCACCGTCAGGACCTCCTGAACAGACCAAGCAGTTCAGAGGAACGGACGTCCTGTGGTTAGGCCTGGGCGATATGACAAAAAATGTTATCACGATATAAATTTTCTTATCAGTCGATATCGATAATTATCACAATAATTGTCAAATCATTTTTTCTTTCAAATTTGAAGGCTGATTCTTGACCATGAGTGAAAGTTGACAAAACCAGATGCTGCTTTTGTAATTTAGCCCGTCTTTAATGTCAGAACATGACAAACTACTACACAGCATTTCACAAATATGAGGAACATTGCACAAAATTAAAAGTTAAAATGCAGAACATTGCACGGTGCCCGAAAAAAATGCTGTAATGAGGGTTTGTTGCTGCTTGGGCTCAACACTCAGGGTTTCCGCCAGATCTTTCCAGTCCGGGCGCCCCGCCCGCGTTAAATTCTGCAGCGCCCGGACAACGGACATGAAAAACAATATAGTATAATAGCTCCGTGTTTGTGGCTAATATTAGCAGTTGCGCTCAATCGATTGAATTGGACGCTCCGCTACGAGTGAGCGCTGCAGAGCAGCAGCGCCGCCCCGCTCTGTGCCGCTTCGACGCTCCGTGTGAGCAGCGCACTGCTCGGCATCACTCGGCTAAAATCAAAATACCACCAAACAACTGAAGATGAGGGGCCTCTCTTGTCTACGATTCTTTCAGCATGCTTTGAGTGGGTCGGCTCGGTGTAATCCTCCATCTCATCATCGCTCATTTTGGCTGTGGTGTTGTCCTTTAGCTTTCATGCTCTGTGCGAGCCGCTCTGGTCCTCCTCACCTTCTTCTTCGCTTGAATATTGGTCGAGAACTAGCGTTCATGTCGCATTAGCGGCCCCCTTTCTCTGGTGTTTGGGTGGTGTAATTACAGTTTAAATCGACTATCGACTTTTATCGAACGTTTTTATTATTTCTATTGACAAAAATTATATTTCGATAATTATCGCTATCGTTTCATCACCCAGGCCTACCTGTGGTAGCATGAATGTAGCAGCCCAGGGCTCTTACTGGGCACAAGAGTTCCACCGGGTCCTCAGGGACGCTCGACAGGGAGTCATGACGTGTAAGCTTCATAGGCTGAAAAGTCTGCAGACCTGACAGCACCTGGGAAAAGGGCAAGGGTCGGTCTTAGAGTGGCAACCCTAACATTTGCGCACCCCTCCAGGCGTGACGGGCTGATAAAGCATGTACAACACTCACGCATCATGTTATTCACGCTAACAGCCATCACAATGTGGTCTTGCGTGGCACCCACTGCACCCAGGGGCTCACATTGAGGCTAACACACTAAATCCAGTGCTAAGCGCTGGGGTCTGTGGCTGACATCACTGAAACCTGCACCCTAAGGGTAGATGGAGGTCGACGTCCCCCCAGAGGAGTCTTCAAGTATCCAAGACTGCTGGGATTAGACAAAGCACCGGTCTGCCTTGCGGATGCTGAACCACTTACAGAAATGACCAGGCATGTCACCCATAAGGCAGGTGAAAAAAATCGCACAAATGGATCCTCCACCAACAGCGGCCACATGACACTAGCCACATACCAGCCAAAGTAGGTACCAATAAGCTGGAAAAACAGTGCACAACAGCACTTCCCGCGGCAGAGTCCAAGCTGACACCAAAGCGCATGGCAACAGCCACAGCGAGGCCCAATAAGCGGGGGAAGCAGCAACAAGTGGCCTTCAAGCCACCGTTAAGCCAACACTTGTCCCTGGTTATCAACCAGGATTGTCCTGATAAGCCAAGCGAGGGGCGTATGAATGGCGCTTCAACCGCAGCAACCGAGCTAACACAAACCGCATCACCAACAACCGCGGGAGGCACACCCACAAACTGGGGAGGGAGTGTGAAGACACAGCCTCCCGAGAGGGGGAAACCCGGCTCACTTCCGAGAGCCGAGTAGCCCGGCCAGCGTACAGCTACTGGACTATCAGTAAAGCCAAGCCGACAACAACTATGTCTAAAAGTGGGCATAAGAGCAAGGTTGGTGTGACATTTGAGGGAAGGGGGCGTACGCACAGCAAACTCTATACTGCCAAACCCGTAAACCAGCTGAGGCCACGCACAGGAGAAGGCACAGCCGCCCTATGGCTTCCTCTTCCCCGTAGTGAGGGCACCGCTGGAAGAGATGTGTGTACGCAACCGGTCAATAGACAACAGTGCGGTAAGCTGATTGCAGGGGGCGTACACCACCTGCACAGCAAATGCAGATCCCCGGACAACTAGCTCAGCTAAGCTACGTCCAGGAGGGGGGGCGCTTGGCGGCTTCCACCTCTGTCTGCCTTCATTGCACTGCCACCCACCGGGAGCAGTGGGTGCACGCAACAGGTCAAAACAATGGTAATGCAATAAGCTGGGGGAAGGTCATATGCCGCCTACACAGCGGATACCATACTACCAAGCCTGTGAGCACCAGCTGGGGTCGAGCTCAGGAGAGGAGACAGCCGCCCAGCGGCACCCTTTCCATTGTGCCCTCATAGCAGCACCACCCGCTGGGATCGGGGGTGCGTGCAGCAGGCCAGGAGAAACAACAGCAATGCAGTAAGCCCAGTGAAGGAGGCGTGTTCCACCTGCACAACCAACCTCAATCACCGGCCATCAGCCCAGCTAAAGCTACATCCAGGAGAGAGACGGCTGCTCAGCTGCTCCCTCCTCCAACAGCTTCTATATTGGTTCCATCCACCAGGAGCGGGGGTTGTGCACAGCACCTCAGAAATATAAATTAATATTAGTAATGCGGTCAGCTGAGGGAAGGGGGCGCACGCCGCCTGCAAGGCAAACACAAATCACAGGACAAGTAGCTCAGTTGAACCATGTCCAGGAGGGGGACGCTTGACGGCTCCCTCTTCCTTCTACCGTCACTATAGTGCTGCAGGTCAAAACAACGGTAGTACGATAAGCTGGGGGAGGGGCATATTCCAGTTACAGAGAAGTCTCTATACCACCAAGCCCTTGCCCTGATCTACCACATGGGCAATCTGGGCACGTGCCCAGTGGTCCTCAGGCTCAGAGGGGCCCTCTGCTGGCAGAAATGCTTTCTGCAGATACAATATGCAAATTAGAAGAATGAACTCTTTGTACTTAGTCATTGTAGGAAAGTGAAACGACACCACAAGTGCACAAAAAATGCTTGGGGGGTGGGGGGGGGGGGTGATGCATACTCCGCCTGTACAGTGACCACAGTGACTACAAATTCAGCCAAGCTACAAGAGAAAGGAGGAGTGCAGCGGTTCCCTCATCCTTCTTCTGCCAGGGATCGGGCCACCCGCTGAAGGCGGAGGCTGCGCCACAGCCGTAAACTCCTGCCAGGGCCATGCTCAGGAGAGGGGGTGACCAACGGCGGCCCTCGTCCAGACAGCAGGCGGGCAGGGCGGGTGATGATATCAGTTAATGTAAATAAACTCTGTGGTGGCCCCAAACAACGGCAAAAGCCCAAACGTTACTCCACAACAGTGAGAAGCATGGTATCATACCGACCCCATCATTGCATCTCTTCCGAAGCCGGGCGAGCAATGCGGGCCCTGGGCCACAAGCTAACACCGACCGCGTTGCTAACAGCCGCTGTCGCCATGTAAACAAACCCGGGGGGGAGCGAGCCAAAGCAAGATCCTCTGGATGTCTTCACCCTGCAGTGAAGAGACAGGAGTCTCCATCGTTTGCTCCAACCAGATGTTCTGCAGTGAACGATCAGTGTTTACAAAATTATAGTTACTAAACGTAAATCCAGTTCTATGAATGTGTGCGTGCCCACCTACGGGCATCGCTATTGGTACCCTCCCTGGCGCCAGCCAATCACTGAGACAGATCCGAAAACTGACGCGCCAATCCCACATGCGCGCTGGCACACTGCCACGCCCCTCACTAAGGGGATATAATCAGCGTGCGCCCGCTCAACTCCCTTCTTCTGAACAGCCCAGGAGAAACGTAAGCAGGGCAGCTGGTCTTGCAGGTAGGTGGGCAAGCACACACTCGTAGAACTGTAGTTACATTTAGTAACTATAATTTCTACTTCATGTGATGCTTAACCCACCTATGGGCTTCGGTATTGGTACACTACCAAAGCGGAGGCCGGAGGGATAAAATGTACCCCCAGCTGGAAGGCTGACAGGATTGGCGCAGAAAAGGAAGCTGGCAGGCCGTATGCCCAGTACCGCCACACCAAACCCCCAGACACTGGCGGCAGGCAGCCTCGCACTGAGGTGTCGACCGCAGACATGTCCAATAAACACCGTAACACAGCGGCACACATACGCCGGCCAGGACACCAGAGTCACAACGGCAGGCAGCGGAACCACACGTGGCCTGAATCCCCCCAGGGAAGCAGTAGCCAGTCTGGACAAGAACCAACACAGTTAAGCGACAGAACTCCTGTTCTCGCTGAAAACTGACGTGGCCACAGAGTCGGTGCACATATCCATCAGGTAGGAGCGCACAAAGGTGGACGCAGAGGCCCAAGAGGCGGCCTGGCAGATATCACCCACCGTGACACCTCTTCACAGAGTCGCAGCAGCGGCAACGCGCTGCATAGAATGAGCGCGAATCACCGCAGGCAGCAGGCAGTTCCATGCCTCATAGGCAGCCATGATAGCGCCCCCCAACCCAGTGGGCAAAAGGCTGGGAGGACAGCGGGGCGCTACACCCCCTGGCCCCAAACTGCACAAACAGCTGGTCCATAGTGCGAAAGCCAGCTGTGCGCTCAATGTCGCAACGAAGAGCCCTGACCGGACACAGCAACCGCAGCCAAGGGTCGTCTCCGAACAGGCCAGGCAAGGAGCAAAGTGCCCTGATCCGGATCACTCATGACCGGAAATCTGAAGTGATCCCCTTGGGATGAAAAGCCGGGTGAGGCCAAAGGTGAACCAGTCCCCAGTCCTGACTGAAAGCCATTCAGGAGGGATGGACCGACAGGGCGCAGAGATCTCCAACCCTCTTGGCAGAGGCCAACGCCAAAAGGAGGGCAGCCTTGAAGGAGAGAATGCGGACATCCACCTGCTCCAAGGCTCGAAAGGGGGTCGGCTCAGACCATCCAGCACAGTGTGGAGGTCCCACTGGGGAACTACATGCCTGGGGGAGGCCGCAGCCGACACGCACCTCGCAATAACCGCTTCACCAGAGTGTGACTGCTCGTGGCCCGTCGTGATGGCCAATGCAAACACCGCGAGAGTGGATGCAGCATGCCTGCAGAAATTCCAGCACCCTGCTGACGGTGCAGGAGACCGGGTCCAGACCCCTCTCAGAGCACCACGACGCAAAGACCTGTAAGCCTTAACGGTGAAGGGGGCTATGGCGCTCTGGATGGTGGACACCACAGCCGGGGGGAGATCTAGCCCAACTAGTCTCACCAGCTCAGCATCCAGGCCAAGAGACTCCTGCCCAGGATGGGGCGGGACCGGAGGGTGCCCCCTGCCTGCAGTAGGGCGTCGGGTTCGTCTGATGACCTGAGCGAGAACCAAAGTGGGCAGTACGCATTTTCTGCACTGGCGAAAAGGTCTGCCGCGGGGGGTCCAAATCTGTGTCAGAGTCCGGCTGCCACTCGGGGTGACAGGCTCCACTCGTCGTGGAGTGGGCCTCCCCGAGACATGCTGTCCGCACCAATGTTGAGAGCCCTAGGCACGTATCGAGCTTTCAGAGAGGACAGGTGCCGGTCCGCCCACAACAGGATCTTCCCCAACCTGCGAGAGACGCATCCGTGAACACCTCGACGTGATGTGAGACGCAGCTAATGGGGACTCCCTGCTGGAGAAGAACTGGATCCAGCCAGAACAGGAGGCCGTTTTGCACCTGGGGCGGGACTGAGACGCTCCTGCATCTGTCCCACATCCCTGAAAGGCGGAGGCGGCTGAACCACCGTTGGAGCCTGCGGATGTGCAGAAGGCCAAAGCCAACCACGGGGTGGGTAGCAGCCATCATCCCCAGAACGGTCCCGACCAGGTGGACCTGAACCGTGGATGACACAATCAGGAACCTCAGGAGTGACAGAAGAGAGGCCCACCTCTCCGAGGAGAGATGGGCTGTCATGGTGAGAGCATCCAGCTCCAGGTCCAGATAAGCCATCTGCTGAGCTGGGACAAGCGCACTTGTCTCTGTTCACCACAAACCCCAGGAGCTCGATGCGGTGCAGGACCAGGGCCGTGCGCTCCACGGCCTCCCGGAAAGAGGGCCCTAGTATCAGCCAGTCGTCGATGTAGGTGAGTATCCTGAGACCTTGACGACGGAGAGGCTCTAGCGTGGCCTCGACACACTTGGTGAAGGTGCATGGAATGAGGGAGTAGCCGAAGGGGAGACGGTTGTACTGGAAACACCGATCTCCCACAGCGAATCTGAGGAACTTCCAGTCCACAGGGCGGACGCTCTCCAGGAGGTGACTGACTGTTAGCATGCGGAACCTCCTGGTGGCCACGTGAGTTTTCAGGACCCGCAGGTCCAGAATGATTCTCACTCCACCCATTTTCGGCGCTCCTCTCCGGACGGCAGACAGGCAGTGCAAGCGGGAGGGCAGCTCCGGCAGCTCAGGTGCTCCGTTTCACACGTTGGCAGATGACTGCAGGTGAAGCGTCCATCATGGAGGAAAAGAAGGTCTGTGTGGCAGAAGTAAGGAGTTGTGACATCAGGGACATCGACTCCATTCCCACTGGATTCGAACCCACGACCTTGGGGTTGCCCTCCATACCAGTAATCCTCTCAGCCACCGGAAGGGGGCCGGTTGACAGGGCGCCTCAGCTGGTGTCACTACACCCCAGCGTAGTGCTATGCAGCTCCGCCAATGTTGTCGGAGAGAGCCGCTCAACGCTCATGGCCGGGGAAACGAGGGGCGCATGAGTGGAGGCCAGTCACATGCTGTCACCTCGGTGAGGACGGGTGTCTGGTTGCAGCCAGAGCGTGCACCTGCCGCCTGTCCTCAGTAGCGGCCAGCAGGGCTGCCAACATCTCCGGGGGGGGCTGGCGCTCCTGGCCGTAGGAAAAACCAGGGCGAGGGAGCAGGCGCAACGAGCACGGGACATCTGGAGAAACGCGCGGGAGGAGGCCTCCGTGACGCCGGAGCCTCATCTTGCGCGTGTTGAGTGCCCTGGGGGGCTGCGGTGAAGACAGACATTGAGACGTTCCGCCGAGCCTCTTCCAGCGGGACAAGAGGGCAGGCCAAAGAAACACGCAGAGTTAGATGCTGACCTGAAGCAGGCGAAGCAGCTGTCCTTTCTAGAGCGGTGCGCTGCTGCCGTGGCAGGAGAACGGCCCGACGCTGGATGGCGACTGTCCATGTCTTCTCTTGTCTTTGTCTTTGTCTTGAATCTTGAGTCTGGAGCTTCAGATCAGTCTCGAGGCTGAGAAAGAAGAAGGAAGTGGTCCTGACGCACGCTGACTATATCCTCTTGGTGAGGGGCGTGGCAGTGTGCCAGCGCATGTGCGGGAATGGTGGGATTCCCCTGTGGGATCTGTCTCAGTGATTGGCTGGCACCAGGGAGAGCACCAATAGTGAAGCCTGTAGGCGGGCTAAGCATCACACGACGCAGAATGATTAGGTGCGTTCGACATGAGAAAGCCAGAGGCAGACCTTTAAGACTTTTGAGCCGCCCCGCCCAGATTTGGCCCGGCGTCACTGATATGTAGGACCTACGTAGGGCATCGAAAGCTTGCGAGACCCAAACGAGATCGGTCACAGAGGGAGCCGTGTGAGCTGCTGGAGAGCAACTCACTGCAGCTACCTGGCCCACCTCTCTGGTTCATCCAGGCAGGGGATTGGACCCGAGCCCACTCGTCATCAGTTTGATGACAACACGCTTTATTTGCATAAATAAACACCCAGTCCCAGCTCCAGTCCAGTGTAGAGGGGGGAAGGGGGCGGCGGCTACAAAAAGGGGGTGGGGGGGTGGGGGGGTAGTGCGCAAAGGTGGCGAAAAAGTAACGGAGCAACACAAAAACAGAATCCACAGATCAGAGGCCTGTTCCACCATGTCCAACAACATATGATCATTAACCACATTGCTAAAAAGCACAAATAGTAATAAAACAAATGATAAAATAAGCAGCTCTCACCTTTAGTAGAGCTATTTATTAATTTTTTGGACTGAGGGGGCGAGGCAGTCTGCCCCCCTTGACGCCTGGTCCACTTGCAGCAGCACGCACGCTTCACATAACAGAAGCCAAAACGTAACTTAAAATTATTTTGTTTTTTAAAATTGTATTTATTTCAGTTAACTGAATATGAATTAAAGGGCAACTCCGGTTTTTTGACACCTGGACCTTATTTATAGGTGTGTGCATGCTCATATACTCACTCAGACAAACATCGTGCAGCTCGGAGTCCTTCAGAAGTTATTTAGATCCAAACGATGTAGCCGCACTAGCGGGGGGGCCACAGCAACGGAGCGTTAGCGCGGGACATAATCTCTGCAAAGTCGCTCATTTCGGCTGTATTTCTTCATCCATCGCCAGTGTTATCATAAAGTCAGCTCGTCTACCGTCTTCAGGTGAGTCAGCTGAAGAGCTGACAGTTTTCGCTAACTTAGCCACAATTAGCTCGGATGGGAACGTTGCGGCGCTCCTCTCCCCAGCAGAGAGGCACTTTGAGTCAGCCTCGGCTTTCACGGTGCCCCGGTGTCTGACTTCCAGGGGCCGAGGTGGAAAACGGCCCTCAGCTGCTCCACGGAGGCTCCGAACACCCGCGAAGACGCATGGCTCACACGCGGCCGCTGGGCCGCTGGATGTCTCTCCTCGCCGGGAGGATGCGGATCTCTGCTCCCCGGTGGATGCGCGCTCCGGGCCGGCCGCGGGACGCACGACGGCCCGCCGCTCCGAGGCCGGTGCTCTCTCCTCGCCGGGAGGAAGCGTATCTCTGCTCCCCGGTGGATGCGCGCTCCGGGCCGGCCGCGGGACGCACGACGGACCGCCGCGCCGAGGCCGGTGCTCTCTCCTCGCCGGGAGGAAGCGTATCTCCGCTTCCCCGTGGATGCGCGCTCCACGCCGGCCGCGGGACGCACGACGGCCGGAGCGCTCTCCTCGCCGGGAGAATCCAGATCTCCGCCGCCCGGCGGATACGCGCTCCAACCCAGGCCGCGGGACACCGCCGGAGGCCCCCCTTCCGACCGAAAGGCAACCCAGCGCCGATGGAGGAAAAATACAGCCGAAATGAGCGACTTTGCAGAGATTATGTCCCGCGCTAACGCTCCATTGCTGTGGCACCTCCGCTAGTGCGGCTACATCGTTTGGATCTAAATAACTTCTGAAGGACTCCGAGCTGCATGATGTTTGTCTGAGTGAGTATATGAGCATGCACACACCTATAAATAAGATCCAGGTGTCAAAAAACCGGAGTTGCCCTTTAACACAATGTGACACACAAAAGAAATTGTGAATTCTTTTGTTTTTAATAAGAAGAACACAATTACCCCTCTGACAGCCAGAGGGGGCAAGGAGGCACAGGCGGCGGGCATTGCCGCCCCGGACGCCGGGCCTGTAAACACCCCCCACGGTGGGAGTCATGAGAAACACAAACATGGAGCAGGGCCGGCCTGGGCTTCAGAGGCGCCCTAGGCGAGCCCGAGACGAGAGCCCCTTGGGAGCGTGTTTTTCGAGCGGTCCCGACATTTGTTGAGCGGGGGGGGGGTGCGCGCTGAGGATCGATGCCGAACAATACCAATCAGTGCCGGGCAGCGCCGAGGACGAGGACCGCGGTGCGTCGGACCGCTGCACAGAGGGGCACACGGAACACAGAGCGTCGTGGCGCCCCTTGTACGACCGCGGCGCCCCCCTCGGGACGTGGCGCCCTAGGCGGCCGCCTAGTTCGCCTATGCCTAGAGCCAGCCCTGACATGGAGAACATAGGGTTGTCCGAGTTGGAGGCTGACTTATAACTCCGCCCCACGGCTGACGCCGTCTACTTCGTCTAGCTCCGCCTCCCTCTGGCTTTGCCATCGTGAACGCACCTATTGATCCAGTCAGGAGGAGGAGAAGGTCTCATGATTCAACTCTGACTCAGGATGTTGAGTCTGGATTCTGCTGATGAATACATGGAGAACCTTCCAGGAATGTCATGTGTTCCATCATTTGTAAGGTGTGTGTGTGTGTGTGCGTGTGTGTGTGTGTGTGTGTGTGTGTGTGTGTGTGTGTGTGTGTGTGTGTGTGTGTGTGTGTTTGTGTGTGTGTGTGTGTGTGTGTGTGTGTGTGTATGTGTGTGTGTGTGTGTGTGTGTGTGTGCTAGAAAAGTAGTACAGCAAAGTAATGTTAAAGTCTATAAACTGAAAAGTTTAGCTTTTCTATTAACTGACATAAGCTACAAGTATAATGAAGCACATTATCAGCACACGAAGAAGACATTAAAAGTATAAATCTTGGATGTATTTAAGCTGCCAACAAGTATTTTTTAGTAAACTTATAATCCAAAAGTACTCTTTAAATTAATCTGACTCCTCCTCACATTAGTCAGCATTAGTTTCTACTCACAGCAGTAGAAATCCTGAGCAGACGTCCAGCCTCTCTTTCCGTCTGCTTCTCTTCTGGAGAAGTGAAACTCGTTCTGATCTCCACCTGCTGAGTCAGCATGTGGCTCCATCCACTGCTGCTCTGAAGGGAGGGTGGAGGAAACGTAGAGAGAGAGTTCAGGCGGTGAAAACACACTCTGTGTTGAACTGATTGACTTCAGTCCAGCTGCTGACTCTGAAACTGTTCAGGACTGAAACAAGGAGTCAAGAAATTGTTAGTAGTTGCAGTTTGTGACTGTTGACAATATTTCTTTACTGCACAGCTTGAATGGACTGTTAAAAAGTCAAATGTTCAGTGTTCAGAACAATCATTCTTTGCACATTTTAATTACGCAGTAGCCTACTAGTCATCATTTAAATTTCATGTTTTGCACATTCCTGTTTGTTACTGTCAGAACAATCTGTGCATTTTTCTACTCATGTAAATATTGTAATTAGTGACTGAGAAATAATTCATTGATCATTTTAGAAAAAGATCATCTCCCTGAAACAAGCAGTGGTCGAATTAGCTTTAACACAGGAAAAGTGGTGTCAATAAACTCATTCTTAACCAAGTCATCAATACTTTGAAGTTAATCTTTGCAGTTTCGTTTGTTTGTTTCCATCTTGTCAGGTCAAGCGGTGCTGTATCTTCTCATGCAGTGGACCTTTATGCCTCAGAAAATTAGAATATCATGAAAATGTTCAATGTTTCTCATCACTCATTTCAGAAAGTCAAACCCATACAGGACAGATATAGACTCATGACACTGAGTGAAATATTTCCAGCCTTTGTTTATTGAAATGTTGATCATGATGGCTTACAGGTAATGAAAACCCAAAATTAAGTGTCTCAGAATTAAATAAATAAAAAAAATAAAATTAAAAAGGATGTTTTAAAGAAAATATAATACTTGTGAAAAGTATGTTCATTTCTCTGCTCTCAATACTTGGTTGGGCTCCTTTTGATGAATTATAGAAATATGAGTAAATGACAGGTCTTGAACCCAGCGGGGAAAGTCCTTTCTCCTCCGTTTTTTTATCCGGTTTCCTGATTATAAAGTTTTCCTGCGTGTTGCCGTGGCTCACGTGACGGAGCGCGCCCAATCACAGAGCATAAACACCGGCTGCCGGAAGTAGCGCGAGGGGCGCGTTTGGGACAAGTTGCTGCAGGTTTGTCTGATCATTGCTGCTTCAGTCAAATCTAAACGTTCCACAACTGAATGCAGAGAATGTGGGACTGTAGGAGCTGACTACCGGAGCCGCCGAGCGTCTGAGCCTGAGCCGCGAGACTGTTGAACTGCGGACTTGGTGAGTCACGCTGACGTTAGCTTAGCCTCCCGTCCATTTACACTGCGTTAGCTTAGCCTCCCGTCCATTTACACTGCGTTAGCTTAGCCTCCCGTCCATTTACACTGCGTTAGCTTAGCCTCCCGTTCATTAACACTGCGTTAGCTTAGCCTCCCGTCCATTTACACTGCGTTAGCTTAGCCTCCCGTCCATTTACACTGCGTTAGCTTAGCCTCCCGTCCATTTACACTGCGTTAGCTTAGCCTCCCGTCCATTTACAAGGCGTTAGCTTAGTGTAACGCTTATCAGGGGGTGTAACAAGGGAATTAAAGCAAATAAACGTTAGGGCTGAGTTATTGCGATGGAGGGGTGTATCTGACTTAAAGCTAGGGTTGGCGATTTGAATGAGATACATTTCTTTAAATACTGGTTAAAATGATCTTTATGACCCGATGGGAAGCAATTCATGGTGTGTTCTTAAAGTAGTTTGGAAAATATCCGCTATCTATAGCAGGAGTAAAACGGGAAAAACAGCAACCAATCGTCTTGACGGTACACCCTTTTTTAAACCAATCAAATCCCTTCGCCGTTCGACCTGCCCCCTGCGCGTACATGTCAATGGCGTGCACTGACCCTGGTTCAGTGCACGAGTAGAAGGACGGAGCGTCGTTGCAGAATGGCGGGGAAGAATGTTTGGGGGTTTACTTACTGGTGAGTGCGCCATAACTTGGCGTAGTGCAAATAAAGAAAAACGAAGAAACGAAGCGCTGAGGACAGGTTACGCCAGGGACTCACTGGACGCGGAAGCGCCGCGCGCATACCGCGCACACGGAACGTCTCCGCGTCTCCGCTCCCAACGGAGCTCCTCCAATGGGGTGGGAGCTGGGCGGAGCCTTGGGGAGATGCTACATTCGTGCTTCATGCTAGTTTTCCAAGATCGCCAACCCTAGCTTTAACAAAAGAAACCAGGTTCGCTATGGGAGCTCGGTATGTGAATGAAAACCAGTGGAAACAGGAATTGAGTTTGGAAAATGTATTGACAATGACAGACATAAACAATAATAAACAACAAAGGGCCCAACACAACAGAAAATTCACAGATGGGGGAAAAAAAACCCAAAGGGAGAAAAAAAAAAAACCTTCAACCTTAGGCACAGTTCAGGTGTCCATAGAATCCTTGGTTGGTTTGGAAAGTTTATTTCAGTTCATGCGATTCCTCGGCTGGTTCGCAGAGTTTAGTTCAGTTCATACGGTCCTGAGTTTGCTCGCAAGGTTCAGTTCAGTTTTTATAATCCAGGCGAATTGGAAAAAAAAAGAAGTCCTACCAGGCTCGGGCAGCTCGCCACCTCCCAAAGGAGGAATCTTTTTCAGTGTTCTTTTGGTAGGAGGGAAAAAAAAAACCTGACCTAAAATGAAGGCCAGAGAGAGGAGATGCAAAACAAAAAACACAATCAGTATCAAAGTTCAGTTACTAGTAACATTTCTTCATAAATAAAATGGCCATTTAAATCAGTATCCATAAATAAATCTGTTGTACAACATTAACTTCACAATCTGTATCAATGGCACTGTATTGAGCCTAAGGCTACAATAAAAAATGCAACCCAAGAAATAACAAAAAGAGATAACGGCAAACGGCCGTCACACCACATAGTAGGGTGTCGTTACTGCAGGTACAGAGACTCAACAACAAAAAAAAAAGAAACACACTCGGAACCGCTCCGGCGCTAACCCGGAAGTGCTGAAATTAAATCAAATTAAACACATTAGATGATACCATCCTCTATTTTATGGGAAGGGTTCAAGTGATTGTACTGTTTTGGTGACTCACCGTCGGATGTTGTAGTTTGTAAGGCACAGAATGAAGTGGATTTGAGGCAGGAGTGGATCGTGTCTCTGTTACCATAAGGAGACAAGGCTGAGTTACCCACGAGTGCAGATTGCAGTCAAATGCTTACTTAAGGTGGAATCAATCAATCAATCAATCAATTTATTTTTGTATAGGCCAGTATCACAACAACAGCTGCCTCAGAGGGCTTCAAGATGTTACATTGGTCGGTAAAAGTAAAAACAGTGAATAAGCATAATGGTAATATGTCAATATTTACAGTAACGAGACAGAACGAAGCAACCACCGCCTTAGACCCTCACATCCGGCAAGAAAAAACTCCAAAAACCCAGTGGGAAAAGAGAAATCTTGGGGAGAACCACAGTATGGAGGGATCCCTCTCCCAGGGACGGACAGCTTTGGCAACAGCTAGCATGAGACAATAAGAAGTAAAGCCTAGGACTATGTTGAGTACAGTCCGTTGGACGGTCCAGCACAAGAACCACAGATCCCAGCAGTAGAACCGAAGCCAGTCCACGGGCAGGACCGACAGGAGTGTCCTCCCGGTCCGGACGGGGCTTGTTCGTAGGCCCTCGTAATAGTGGAGTCAGCAACTGAAACTGGAGAAGACTCCCCCTCGAAGGGGGGGACAGCAGGTGAAAAGCAATGAACGGACTAAAGGGAATAACATTCAGACATTAGAGGATAGGGCTCAGTGCACCGTACTTCCCACAACATTCTAGCTCCTGGGGCAGCTTTGTGGATACTTAACTGTTTAAACTAGTATTTAGTTAGTATAGTTTAGTTTAGTTTAATTTAGTTTGGTTTAGTTTAATTTTGTTTAGTGTAATTTGGTTTAGTTTGGTTTGGTTTAGTTAAGTTTAGTTTAGTTTAGTTTAGTTTGGTTTACTGTAGTTTGGTTTGGTTTACTTTAGTTTGGTTTGGTTTGTTTTAGTTTAGTTTAGTTTAGTTTAGTTTAGTTTAGTTTAGTTTAGTTTAGTTTAGTTTAGTTTAGAATCCCTGGCTGACCTGATCATAGGCTGCATCGAAGAGAAACGTCTTGAGCCTAACCTTAAATGTGGAGACTGTGTCTGCCTCTTTGACACCACTTGGAAGCTGGTTCCATAAAAATGGTGCCTGATAGCTAAAGGCTCTTCCACCTAGTGTCCATTTAGAGACCCTAGGAGTCACCAGTAACCCTGCATTTTGACAGCGAAGTGCTCTGATTGGTTGATAAGGCGTTAAAGCATCTTGGAGATAGGTTGGAGCCATCCCATTTAGAATTTTGTAAGTGAGGAGAAGGATTTTAAATCTAACTCTAAACTCGACTGGAAGCCAGTGAAGAGATTTTAGAACGGGAGTAATGTGTTCACGTCTTCTAGTTCCAGTTAATAATCTGGCGGCCGCATTTTGAACCAACTGAAAGTTTTTTAATACACTTTTTGGGCAGGCTGCGAGAAGGGAGTTGCAGTAGTCCAATCTAGTAGAAACAAATGCATGGATGAGTTTTTCTGCATCGCTTCAAGGTAGAATGTTTCTTATTTTAGCTATGTTGCGCAAGTGGAAATATGCTGTTTTACAAGCCAGGTTGATGTGTGCTTTAAAGGAGATATCCTGATCAAATAAGACCCCGAGGTTCCTGACAGTAGAGGAGGAGGATACACTGACGTTATCTAAGGTGATAATCTGTTCAGATAGACACTCTCTCAGTTTATGGGGGCCTAGTATAATGACCTCTGTTTTGCCAGGATTCAGACGGAGATAGTTCGTAGTCATCCAGGTTTTAATTTCTCTGATACAGTCACTGAGTCTGTCTATTTGATTAGTTTGATCAGGTTTCATCGATAAATACAGTTGTGTGTCATCTGCATAGCAATGAAAATTGATATCGTGACTTCTAATTATGTTCCCGAAAGGAAGCATATATAACAGAAATAAAATTGGCCCGAGAATTGGCCCTGGAGTGCTACGTGGCGGTGCTTAGCACTAGCCTTCCTCCGGACTGTCAAAAACCGGTCCTGGTCTTGTCCCGGCTGCTCGGGACACGCTGCGGGGCTAGGCTTGCTAACACTCCTCTCACTGCGGGAACGGGCTGCGAGCCCTGCCGTTACCTCGCTGTAGCTAGCGCTGCCCTGCCCCTCACATCTACGCAGCCGCTCCTCTAACTCGGTTACCCTGTCCTCCAGCGCTGTCAATACACTGCACTTTACGCAAATACCCCTATTGTCAAGGGAGGCAGGGTTCTGATTCAACATACGGCACACTGAGCAGGAAAGAAAAGAAGACAGAGGGGAGGACGCCATAGCGGTCCCGGCGGACCAAGCTAGTTAGCACGCTAAGCTAGTTAGCACGCCGGTGGCGCTAACGGCGAAGAAATGTAATTCACAAGAGATCGCTTGGTCAATCGGGGGCGAAAGTAACCCCGGGGGCGTAAATAACCCCGATTTTTGATTGCTTCGTGAATTAACAGTAATAGCAAGAGAGAGACAGCAAGCACTTCAGTCGCTCGCAGGCTTCAGCAAGCTTCACCAACACGGAAAACACTCACCGGAGTGACGTCAGACGCTCAGGCTCAGGGCACTCCAGCTCGATTGCGCGTTTTAGAGGTCTTGTAACAAAAACTCTGTTCCTTGGAAAATGTACCTGAGCCGGTTTATGCAGAGTATAGGTGTCTTGAGATGATAAAAAGTCTTTCACATCTTCCACCCTAACTTTCTTTCCTGTCTCATCTTGAACCACTTTATGAAGCCGCTCTACCCCGCTGAAACTACCAGGATGACTCAGCTTGTAATATAATCTCTTCATGACACGTTTCTCCGCCATCTCTAAGTACAATATAAATTCACCCCCCTCTATCCGTCTGTCTTGCTCCTACTCATCCCTTCAGATGTGTCAACACCTAACACATCGTAAAAACTTCAAAAGACCTCAGAAGGAAGGAAGTTGTGGGGGGGGGGGGGGGGTGGACTAATGCGCGGTGGACAAACGGTGGACAAATGGTGGACAAATGGCGAGGGGAGGGGTTTATTGGGGGGCCATATAAATCTTTCAGTTTGACATACAATATCTTATTTATCTCTCTCATCACAAGTAGCAGTTTTGCTGTCTGATGCTCTGAAGTAGGGCCCGGTCACACCGCCCGAACTTTGCTGGAGCGTCCCTGGAGCGGTGAAAAAAATCCATCACCGCTCGTAACCGTTCACCACCGTTCACCACCGTTTAACAGAAGTTGGCCTTCGTTAAAGCAACGCCGTAAACGCTCGGCCACCACTGATGTTAAGGCCCGGTCACACCGCCCGAACTTTGCTGGAGCGTTCCTGGAGCGGTGAAAAAAATTCATCACCACTCGTAACCGTTCACCACCGTTTAACAGAAGTTGGCCTCCGTTAAAGCAACGCCGTGTACGCTCGGCCACCGCTGATGTTAGCGGAGGGGCCCTCCCACCGCTCCGAAAGTTTTGAGCTGCACAAAATATTCAGAGCGGTGAGGAGCGTTGAATTTTCCGCCCCGGCAACGTTCACCCCCGCTCCACCAACGCCCAGTCCAAGTTTGGCACCGCTAGACGCCAGTTTGTGGACGCTCGAGTCCGCCAGGCCAACGCAATTTTGAACGCTGGACCACCGCTGCTTCACTGCGCTTCTCGGGCGGCGATTAAACGTTGCACAAACGTCGGTGGAGCGGTGGTAAGCATTCTACGAGTGGACACGGGGTTGGTGGAACGGTGGAATGGAATAATAAATGAAAAAGGTTGAAGTAATATATAAAAAACAGTATTTTTTTCACAGTTGTTAGCACAAGAACAGCCAAGACGGTCTGACAGACCGGTTGGGTTTTTATAATTCAAATAAATCTGTTAAAATAATTCCCCTGTCCTCTAATTCTTTGACTTTTCCTAAATATGTGTCTTGTCTGTTTTTCTGAAGCAAATAAGGTCCTAACAATGACACACATAATATTACAAAGCATTTATACCTCCAAAAGATAAAGAAGACGCACATCGCGTTGCTTTTTTTCTTCGATTGATTTGTTTTGGTTCATTTGCGCGCATCTGAACACGGAGCTAGCTCTGACATCAGACAATCGGCCAAAAATATCAACCAAATCCCCCCCCCCCCCCCCCCCCAAAAAAAAAAAAGACAATAAAAAGAGGCATAACAGAAGCTTTAGCAATGATACAGGAAGTCAGTGAGGGGGAATCGGATGGAGGAGACGTGTCGGACAGTCCAGCAGAACCTGCAGTGGCGGATGAAGCGCTCACGCGTCACCTCCAGGTATAGAGAATTACTGTAGGCTACTGTCAGTTTACAACTAAATAATAATAACATAAAATGGTGTGAAAAAAATAAATAAACTTATGTAATAAATCTCTACACAACAGTGAACACGGTAGTTGGAGCACTGCAGCGTCTCCAGATGTGCCAGTCACAGATTCGGGTAAAATATTATATCCTCCATCAAAGTACAGCAAACCAAGTGTTTTTCGTTTCCAAAAATTACTTTGAGAACGAACATATTTTCTGAATAAATACCTTTGTCCTGTGGAACCTGCAGTCCCAGAATCAAATGAGCAGGGTGGGGACGGACCGTGTGGGAAGGTGTCCGTCCTGGTGCGCAGCCAGGGAAACTTATTTTACTAATTTTAATATGTTCTTGATTATTATTGACGGTTAATAACACAACTGTTTTGTGTGTGTTGGTGTGTGTGTGCTTGTTTATCAAGGAAACGAGTGCGCGGAGTGTGAGAGGTGACCGCAAATGCGCACTGTAAAAAGTCAAATAAATTTTAAAACCTGATTTGAGGCATTAATACAGCAGACATGAGGCATTAAAAGGTTTGCTGATCCTCTTGACTTAATATTTTGTTTATTTATGTTAATTTCTAATACATTAGATTACAGAAAAACAACCTGCTGGTGTGCTCCTGCGCAAAAACACTAAAAAAATGTATGATGGTCTGGCTGATCGTTGCAGCCGTTGGAGGGGGTGTAACATCAGCGGTGGCCGAGCGTTTACGGCGTTGCTTTAACGGAGGCCAATTTCTGTTAAACGGTGGTGAACGGTGGTGAACGGTTACGAGCGGTGATGGATTTTTTTCACCGCTCCAGGGACGCTCCGCAAAGTTCGGGCGGTGTGACCGGGGCTGTAGCTCCTAACAGTTCCTGCTCCTGTTCCTCATCTTAAATTTGCCATTAATGAGCCGGTCTGTCTGTCTGATCAGCAGAAGGAGAAGGAGAGCTGCACATTGAACCTGAGTGAGCTGAGAGAGAGAGGAGCGCTCACCGAGATAATAAAACACAGGACCAAGATTTTAACTAAATAAAAGAACAATTTTTATTAACCAACACAAGAATACTACAACAATGTCAACATTTAAATAAAAATAATCCCTTTTGCCTCTTTCACACACAGAAAATGGCAATACTATAAACATAGAAAAAATGTAACAGTATCAGCAGTACAACAAAAAGTACCATTACCCATAGGTATTTATGAAAAAGAAGTCATTAGTGCAAATAAGGTGCAAAATACTATTGGCTCTTTGCTCTTTTGTCAATGAGCTTATACCCTGAGTTCCCCTTTTACCCTGGATATCGTGAGTAGTTATACTGCAGTAAACAAACAAATTAAAAAAAAAACAAACCTGAAAATGCACAGCAATAACATGATAAAACGTTAAAAACACACATGCTGCGTCAAGACAACCACACAGCATCTGGTTCAGAGTCACATGCTGAACCACATTAAACAACTCCAGTCATTATGGCAAATATACTGTAAACTATAGCTGGCTGTCATTCACCACCACCTTTGATATTTATTATATATTTTTTTTAGTTCCATTAACACAATCATGATTTAGTTCAATTGGCTAAATATATGAAAATAGTTTAATCACTGCTAAAATGACATCTTTGACCACCAATTGAAAAGCAACATCAAATTATGCTGGAAATATGAAAATATTACCTTGACTTCTCTAAAACAGCTCCCTGGATATTCTGGAGGATTCTGTTGAAAAGTCTGAGGCCGAGACCTCTGTCTGTGTTGGGGTCTGGTTAATCGGGGCTCTCCCTCCTCCTCCCTCCGTTTACGCTGCTTTTAAATGTTTGTGAATATTGGTGGTGTTACCACAGCAGCGAATTAACTTCCTGCACACATTAGATGATGCAGTGTCTTTATCTGAAGCTGTGAAATAGCAAGTCCACGCAGCCCCCGCATTTATGACATCATTAGCGCGACGGAGCAAAGCAAAAGTAAACAACGGACTAGAGCTCAGTCCCCGTTACCTGTAGACAAATCTCCTCTAACCCCACGGATCAGGAGAAGCTCTCTGGTCTCGCTGTCTTGCCAATACTGGGTCATCTTGACAAAGGAAATCTTACGCTGTGTCCAGAAACAACAACTAGCGCGCTAACGTAGCCTCGCTGCGTCGACGTCATCATGTAAGTTACCGCGTCGACTCGTGTCTGCCTTTCACACTCCCTTTTGCCCCTCCCACTAAAAAGCCGATTGTAGCGACCCGCTAAAAACCTGTGTCGATTGCAGGGTTGAAAAACCCGGGTCTAATGCAGAGTGAACACTTTCACACTGCCATGAGGAGGCGATTAATTAGCGGGTTTAAACAGGTTTTTTGGCCAGTGTGAAAGGGGCATCAGGCTGAGTTAAAAGCCAGTGAATAAAAATGTGTTTTAAGGTCTTTCTTAAAGATGGACAGTGAGGGGGCCTGTCTGATGGCAGTGGCAGCTCAGTCCACAGCTTGGGGGCCACAGCGGAAAAAGCTCTGAGCTTAGCTTGGACCTCGGCACCTCCAGGAGCAGCTGATCAGCTGACCTGAGCCTCCGTCTGGACCCGGGTACCTCCAAGAGCAGGTGATCAGCTGACCTGAGCCTCCGTCTGGACCCGGGCACCTCCAGGAGCAGCTGATCAGCTGATCTGAGGCACCGAGCAGGAGTGTAGAGGTGGAGCCACTCAGAGAGGTAAGGCGGGGAGAGGCCATTCAGGGATTTTAAAACAAATAAAAGAACCTTAAAGCTATAGTGCATAACTTTTAAATGTCTATGAACGTCTGTTTTAGCCAAGCCACTACTAGTGAAGATGACAAAATGCAGATTAAGCCGATCGGCTCCTCTAACATGTCGCGGGATTTTTCAATATATATATTTCTTGCTTTGCGTGTCGACCGGCGACATTCCCGCGCTGGCGAGCAGGAAATTACGCATTTTACGTCACAACAAGAAGGGAGGGGGAGGATGCGCAGAGCGTCTCATAGCAACAGGCTCAGCTCAGGCAGAATGAGGAAGCGGCATGGCGGATAATCCAAAGAACCGGCCGAGAGAGAGTCCTGGAGTGTATCCTACCACCAGAAAAAAAGCCTGGACGGTTGGGAGAAGGAAAGTGACCGACGGAGAAGGCAAACTTGTCAGGTACAAATTAGCAGGCACCTTGTCTCCCGTTTGTAATAAGCTATTTGCATTTCTGTGGCAAAAAAAAACAAAACAATAATTACCTCTTCGGAAGAGTCCGTCTTTTTTTCACCAGCTGTCCTTATTCACACACAATAAAAACCGTTTCCAACGGTGATTGGCGCTGTGGAAATGCGAATCACTGTGGCAGATTGGGGGGAGGGGGGGAGGGGGGGGGGGGGGGGGGGGACACCGGGGTGTACGTCATGTGGAAGCGCCGACTTTATTGTTGTAAGAACGCAGAATTCCGCTAGAGGGCGACCGAAGTTACGCACTATAGCTTTAAAATGGACTCTAAAGGTCACAGGTCACCAGTGGAGGAGGTCAGGATGGGAGTGATGTGTTCCTCTTACGTCCTCCAGTTGGCAGCTGCTCTGCAGCATTTTGGACCAACTGGAGACGAGCGAGGGACGACTGGCTGACTCCAACATGAAGTGCATTACAGTAATCCAGCCCAGATGTAATAAAGTCATGGATTACTGTCTGAAAGTGCTCACGTGCAAGAATGGTACCTGAGGTGGAAGAATCTGGACTGAACCACTGCACTGATCTGTGAATCTAGTTTAAAATCACTGTCTATTTTAAAACCCGGATTTAAAACAGTCGCCTTCACATGTGGAGTCAAGGGGCCCAAGTCAGGTGGAGGTTCACAGGAGTCACTGGGACCAAAGACAATCACGCTAATGAGAAGGCTTATTTCTTTTCAAATGGGATGTATAACTGGTGTCCGCATAACAATGAAAGGAGATGCCGTGCTTTCTCAGGATGGACCCAAGTGGTAGCAATTATACCCCTTTCCCACTGGCCAAAAAACCTGTTAAAACCCGCTAACTATCACCTCCTCATGGCAGTGGGAAAGCGTATTACCGGGTTGAAATCCCGGGTCGTTCGACCCTGCAATCGACCCGGTAATTTACCGGGTTACTTTGTCCCAGCATTTTAGTGGGAGGGGAACTTAGGAGATTTGTCTACAGGTAACAGGGACTGTGTTCTGCTGCATTGTTTACTTTCGTTGTGCTCTGTCGCGCTGATGATGTCATCAATGTGGGACACCATCGGTGCGGGAAAACGCAGCGTCGCGGCTCGCCAGCAGGCAGTGTTAAATTCAGCAAGTCAGGTCCAGCAGAACCAGAACCACATAGTCACCAGAGTGATTTACGATGAGGATGTCATTAAAAACTCTCAGTAGAGCTGACTCGGTGCTGTGCAGGGGTTTAAAACCAGACTGGAAGACCTCCAGGATGTTCTGATTGTCCAGGTGGTTTTTCAGCTGCAGATAGACAACCTTCTCCAGGATTTTTGAAATAAAGTGCAGCTTTGAGATAGGCCGAAAATTAGCCAGGAAAGCCTGCTCCAGGCCAGGTTTCTTTAGAAGGGGCTGTACCACTGCATGTTTAAAATGTACAGGGGCAACACCAGAGGACAGACTGCTGTTAATGATAGCAAGGACAAGATGGACAATGCAGGGAAAATGTCTTTAAAGAGATGTGGGAGAACGGCATCTCGGGGGGAACCTGAGGGCTTAATGTGGGCAACCAGATCCTGTAAGGATGATAAAGTCACTGCTCAAACTCATCAAATATACCAGAGCAGTGAACAGTGTCAGAGGGATCTTGTTCAGGCGTCAAAGTCACGGCCCTGGTGGAAACAACCTTATTGATGAAAAACTAAGGATGTTCTCGCTGGTTTCAGACATTGGTTTTAAGCAGACAGGCTGTGGGGCATTAAGAGCAGAGTCTATGGTTCTGTACAGGACATGTGGGTCATGGCGGTTCTCCAGAATAATGTTTGACAAGTACTCTGTCTTATCATCTTTAACAGTGTTCTCATATCTGTGCCAGCAGTCTTTTAAAATTTGGAAAGAAACGTGCAGCTTGTCCTTCTTCCACCTCAGCTCTGCGACACTCCCTCCGAGCTGCCCGAGTTCTCTCACTTAACCAGGGCTGAGGTTTGGCTTTAGGCTGCCTGGTTTTTAATGGAGCCACAGAGTCCAGGACTGTTTGGCAGGAGGAGTGAAACCATGAGCTGAGCTCCTCTGGACCTGTTAGTTCAGGGGGCGCACAGAGCTGGTTGAAGGCAGCAGAGAAAAGAACAGCGGTGGAAGGGTTAAAAGTCCAACAGCGCTGAGCAGGAACGCAGGTTTTAACTGGTGCACAGAACAACCTAACTTCAAATACCACAGGCAGCTAGATGGTCAGAGAACACATTGTCACATATCTTCAGATTTGTAACAGAAAAACCACGGCAGAGAACAAGATCTAGTGTGTCCTCGTTCATGTGGGGGACCAGACACACACTGAACCAGACTGAGAGAGTCAATGAGTGTTAAAAAGTCCTTAATTAGAGGTTTATCAGGGCAGCATACATGGATGTTGAAGTCCCGAACAATAAGGATGCAATCATATCTGGGCATGATCCCCGCCAGGAAGTCAGTGAATCCACTGATGAAGTCCTTGTTGTATTTGGGCCATCTGTATATGACTGTGACCAGCACCGGGTCATAGCGACCCACCTCAAATTAAATTAGTTTGAAGGTGGAGAAGCAGGACGAAGGAGTGCACTGCTTGCAGTGAAAGTCATTCTTTAAAACAGTCGCCATCCCACCTCTACAGCCCGATGTCCTGGGAGAGCTGAAGAAGGAGCAGCCAGCTGGTACGAGCTCGTTAAATGCACCGCGCTCACCCCAGCCGATCCAGGTCTCCGTCAGGCAGAGGAAATCCAGAACATGGGCACTGAAGAAATCCCTCAGGATGAAGGTTTTGTTGTTCAGGGACCTGGCGTTCACCAGGCCAATCCTGACGGGAGACGGTGCCCGTGGTCTGGCGGGGGCCTGGTGCAGCGTCCTCAGACCATCATCCAGACAGGCAACGGGGACCAAGGAGTCATTGATGGGGTCCTGGAAGCGCTGGGGCACAGCGAAGGAGCAGGGTAATCCATGTCCGGTCCGGGAGAAGGACAAACGCCATGCCAGGCAGAACTTTAACTTCACCAGCCGACCGCTGCGTTTACCGCGACGGCGGGGACGCTTTCGCCGTGAAGGAAGAGGCCCGGTACAAGTGAGCCCGGATGCCTGAGAGGTACGGAATTAAGGTTTTATGCCCACTGTAGTCACATGCAGTGAGATCTCTCACTTTATACCGGAGATCGAGGATAAACTGGCGATCATACACCATCAGAGACTCGCTCTGTAAAGTGCAAAGCAATAACAACACTAAAAACAAAACTGAGAGCAGCAGACGGCAAGCCATAAACACCAGCACCATCTTGGTAGAAAGTCTCTGAGAAGACGGCCGACCATCTGTTGGTTTGAAATCTTCTTCCTTTCAGAAATCTCATCGTCTCAGCTCAGAAAATGTGGAGGATCCTTTAGAAAACCACACAAGGAGATCTGATGGAGTCCTCTACTCAGGTTTCAACAACTCTACTGAGTCTCCAGGATAATAAAGATGAACTCCAGCATGTAGCGGCTGAGTGAAGGTGGTCTGGACTCTGTGGAGGAGAGTCATGGTTTCAGAGATGCTGTAGAAAGACAGAATACCTGCTCTGTAATCCAGGTACACTCCCACTCTGGAGGACTGAGGACCTGAGATGGGAGTTTGGATGTTGTTGTGATAAAAATTAAAACTGTTAAAGCCACAGAGTAAAGCCCAAGATTTGTCATTACGTCCAAATCCACATTCATTTCCAATCCCTACCCTGCTGATGTTCTTGTATGTGACTGCTACAGTAGCTCCTCCTCTCCTCTCCACCTCCCAGTAACTATGTTCAGTAAGACTCTCTCTGCTCACAACCTGAGAATATCCAGTGAATCTGTCTGGATGATCAGAATAAGGCTGAACTTCCTTTGTATAAGTTACTTTTCTGTCTCCATCAGATAATTTCAGCTTTAAGTTGACAGAGTTTGGATCCAGAGTAATCTGCTGTGAATATTGTAAGAAGTCTGCTCTGCTCTCTGGCTGTGGTTGTAGCAGTAGCAGCTCCTCTTCAGTCTCTCTCAGGATGTTCTGTAGTTTGTCTCTGCTCTCTGACACAGCTGCTGCCACATCCTCAAAGTGTCTGAGAGGAGCAGTCTGGATGCTGGAGGAGTGTGTGGGCTCACTGAGTGCTGACACTGAGGTGTAGCTGTGGAGAAACTGGGTGTGGTCCTCTGTGTGTGCCAGCTGCTCCAGTTGGACGTCTTTCCTCTTCAGCTCAGCGATCTCCTGCTGCAGCTTCTCCTCAAGCTCTTTGAGTCCACTCACTGCAGTTTGCTGCTGGGATCTGAGCTGCCGCTTCACCTCAAGGCTTCTGTTCTGGAGGAGACGGATCATCTGGGTGAAGCTCTCCTCGCTGTGCTCCACTGCTTCATCAGCAGAGACATTGATGGCAAACATCTGCTGCTGAAGCAGCTTCACGTCTTCCTCTCGCTCCTGGATTCTCTGCTGGATGTTTAGTCGACTCCCCTCCAGCTCCTTCTGCTTCTGCCTCCTTTCTGCTGCAGCTGGGACTGTTTCATGGCCTCTGTGTTGGTCCATGGCGCAGAGGTAACAGATACACTGCTGATCAGTGCGACAGAAAATATTCTTCACCTCATCGTGAAGAGAGCAGACTGTCTCCTGGAGATTCTTGGAGGGCTCCACCAGCTGGTGTTTCTTCATTGGAACTACTTCATTATGGCGTTGGAGGTGTTCCTCACAGTAAGAGGCCACACAGACCAGACAGGACTTGACGGCTTTCAGCTTCCTCCCAGAGCAAACATCACAGGCCACATCTTCAGATCCAGCAAAGCAGAGATCAGCTGCAGCAGCTTGGAGTCCAGACTTCTTCAGATCCTCCACCAACTCTGCTAACACGATGTTTTTCTTCAAGTCAGGCCTCCTCCAGGACTTGTCCCCACACAGAGGACAGCTGTAGAGTCCCTTGTTTTGCTCTTCATCCCAGTGTCTTTGAATACAGTTGCTGCAGTAGCTGTGTCCACAGGGAACCGTCACTGGATCCTCCATGAGATCCAGACAGATGGAACAAGAGAACTTTCGTGGATCCAGCTGAGCTCCTCCCTGAGCCATTTCCTCCTCTAAACAACAGCCAGTGTTTGAAGAGTTTCTCTTCCTGCTCAGCAGGTTTGAAGCCCAACCCTCCTCTGGTTTCCTGCTCCTGTGAACGCGGGTCTGCCCTGGTTCTGCTGGTGAGCTGCTGCCCCCTGCAGCTCACAGACGTCAGTGATCCCTCAGCTGTGAGATCTGTAAAAGAGGAGGAGGCAGTGACTCAGTGTGGAGAGAAGGGAGAGGACGTCACAGCTTGATTTCATTCAGGAAATCCAGCAGCTTCACTTCACCTTCCAGCCGTCGTTCAGCTGGAATGTCAAGCTTCAACTTCTGCTTCCCTGGTTAAAAAAAAGTGTACTTAATTGTATTTTAATTTTATTCATACTGTTAATTGCATTTTGAAATTGTACTTCCACAAATTGCCCTTTATGTAAAAGTACAAGTATACTACCATCATGCTTTAATGGTAACACTTTCAACACACTTTGTAATATTTGTACTATGTCACTGTTTTGTTTTAGTCAAGCTGCTCTGCACCCCACTTTCCCTCCTCCCAACAGGAGTTACTACGTCAGCTGGCGGAGCCTCCTGTGCACGCCCCTGGAGCTTATTAGACAGAGAACACGATGAGCAAAGATGAGAAAGTAACATGGGTGGCTCAACAGCGCGTGCCAAAATAGCCCAAATAGTTATTAACTCACCTAAAAGCTATCGTGCATGCGATCTACCCAACACTGTCAAGAAGAGACCTGAACAGAACAGGTAAGTGAAGAACAGCCGGTGAGCGCCGCCATGTCTGTTCACGTTATACTGTTTACTATGAGAGAAGTGGCTCTGTGGTGTGTTCAGGAGCGCTGGGAGCGCTGGCGATTCAGTGTCAAGGTGCGCTGGGACATTTTGAGGTTGCTTAAATGCAGATTGTGTTTATTTATTCTGTAATATGAATGGATTGTTTAGTTCATGAAAAGAGAATAATTTATTTACTAAAAACGGTAGAACAGTGTTTATACTTGATTTGCTAAAAGCCCTCTAAATTGATAGATAAAGATCAGGATTTAGATGTAATAATACATTTTGCAGTGCTAAAAAAGTGGAAATAGAAACTATTTAGGAATTGATTTATTTCATTAAAAATGCTAAAATGTGTGTAAAATATTGTTAAATGGCAACTTCGGTTTTTTGACACCTGGACCTCATTTATAGGTGTGTGCATGCTCATATACTCACTCAGACAAACATCGTGCAGCTCGGAGTCCTTCAGAAGTTATTTAGATCCAATTGATTTAGGCCAAGGCAAGGGAGTTTCAGCGCGGGACATAATCTCTGCAAAATCGCTCATTTCGTCTGTATTTTTTCATCCATCGCCAGTGTTATCATAAAGTCAGTGCGTCTACCGTAGAAGAGCTGACAGTTTTCGCTAACTTAGCCACAATTAGCTTGATTGGGAACGTTGCGGAGCTCCTCTCCCCAGCAGAGAGGCACTTTGCCTTGGCCTCGGCTGTCAAGGCGCCTGGGTGCCTGACTTCCAGGGGCCGAGTTGGGGCCGATTGGGTAAACGGCCCGGAGCTGCTCCACGGAGGTGCGTGAGAGCGGGAGAGCTTCAGCCCCAGCAGCTGCGCCGCGGCCTGCTCCACGGAGGCTCTCCCACTGACAGGAGAGCTCCAGCAGCCGCGTCGCAACCTGCTCCACGCTAGAGCTCCAAAGGTCTCCAAGCTGGCGGCAGCCCCCGCACGGCTGCTGGAGCTCTCCCATCAGCGGGAGAGCTCCGGATCTCCGCTCCTGGGCGGAGACGTGCTCCGTGCCGGCCGCAGGGCGCGCGGGGACCCGCCTGAAGACGGTAGACGAGCTGACTTTATAACACTGGCGATGGATGAAATATAGCCCAAATGAGCGATTTTGCAGAGATTATGTCCCACGCTGAAGGTCACTTGCCGTGCCACGATGTTTGTCTGAGTGAGTATATGAGCATGCACACACCTAGAAATAAAGTCCACGTGTCAAAAAAACATAGTTGCCCTTTAAAAATGTAAGGTTTTGAAATTGTTAAATGCAGTGAAGCTAAACACAAGAATTTTTTTTTTTGTCAAAAATATAAATTAGAAAACTGTATTCAAGTACTTATATTGTATTCCCTTTGTTGTCTTTTGAGATTTTTTCACCTAAAACTAAATCTACCACTACACTGCTGCTACTGCTACTGCAATAAAAGCAGCTCAAAAGGCAACGAGTGGAATCCTGCGTGCTTCAGTTGGAGGTACATCCTATCAAGTGGGGTCAATCTGCACAAAACATACACACACTTGATAGTTACATCTTGCAGTTTAGAGACAAAATATTAAAATATATTCTAAGTGAAATTCATGTGAAAGTTTGAAAGTATCGTATTCAAATTTAGTTTTTAAACATTTTTTTTACATTTACTTTAAAACATACTCAAAACTGAAACTCATTTGGTCAATTGAAAAAATGGTCTCATTGCATGAATGGCAGGGGAAAAGGCAAGAGGAGATCATTGACTGGAACATAATTCAAAATCCCATTGGGGAAAGAAATGGAAATCATTATTGGAGCTCGGAGTTGATTCTGAGCTTCTGGGCCACACACTGGTCTGTATATGGATGTTTAGGAAACACTGCTTTGTGTTTCCAAAGGTATCAACAAGTTTCAGAACCAAACGAAATGTGATATGATGTATTAATAAAGACATTAAACCTCCAACTGATGCAGGAAGTCCGAAAAGAGAGATGGCAAAAGGAGAGAGAGCTCCACAGGAGAAGATGAGCCTTCATGAAGCAGACCTGGATGCTGGATGGACCCACAGATGACCCAGAGGGTAGAAGAGGGATGATTGGCTCAGCACGTTTTTAAAGTGATTGTTGTTTTTCACTTACTTTAAACACCTTTATCATTTTTTCTTACATTCTCTGGTCACTTATCAGTTAGATTAGGATTAGCAAAACTGTTGGCAGCTTCAAGGCACAAACTGTGATTCACAATGTTTTTAAAATATGTTAAGAAAAGGGAGAAAAACAGTCAGTTGAACTTGTGAACATTTTAGTGACAGTATTTTGCGTTTTGAGTCTGGGAGCTCAATTTAAAAACTTATTACAAAAAAATAACAATTTTCATCAAAATTAACCTTTATTCCACCAAAGCCGTGAAATTTCAAATAGGTGAAAAAACAGAGCAGCAATTAGCTAAATACAATGAAATACTGAAATATGGAATATTTTCATCTATCAATCTAAATGACAAACTAAGCTGAATACTAAAAAAACATAAAATACTCCCCACAGCACTGCTGCACACAGTTCATTACCCTGCTGATACAGACAGAGATAATATTAGTAAACTTCATTTGTATATTATATACCGTACACTGTATCATTCAGGGCTGTTTGTACAAGAATTTCAGTTCAAAGTGCTTTATTGAAAATGTGATTCTGTTTAATTTTATGAGAAAAGTTCTAGTCTGTGTTCTCACTTTGGACATTGGTAGTTTTTTGGGTGCTTCAACTAAAATATAAACACTCAAAACAGAGATAGAAATCTGAAGAATTCACATCAGTTTGTCTGCTCTTCACCTGTTGAGTGGCTCCACTCACTGCTGCTCTGAAGGGAGGGGTGGAGGAAATGTAGAGAGAGAACTCACACACTCCCACACACACTGATTAATGTCGGCAATAATTGGCAGGCACAACATAAAATGTGCTCTGGAATTTTCTAGTTCAAACAATCATGTCATCACATACTCAGCGAAAATGTTAGTAAATGAAGAGAATGAAGGATGTGAAGTGAATCATTCAGTGGGTTCCTCTCTATATTTCTCAATCACAGCACTAAAGTGGTTTCAGTCAGACTGGTCAGTCAGGTTCCACTCCCTTCATGATAAAGACTCTTCAACATACCTGCCAGAACTGGGCTGAGACCAAGAGGGAGGATCTATGGTAGGGTTGCTGCCTTCCACTCACAGCAGCCACACCCCGATGGAACAAACCACTTTTAATAGTCAGGAGGAGGAACAACTTCCCCATACCTTTAACTGGGACTGGCTCCAACACCCTCCACCCTCAACAGGACACAGTGGCTCACAAGATGGATGGATGGAATTTTTTTTTCACCGATTGTCTCTGATGTTTTCACAAAACTCTGCATTTCCATGAAACCGTTTCTTGAACTCTTGCAAAACAGTCTTTTAGTGAGATTGGGAGCTGGAAGACAGCATGAAGGCCAAACTGGAGCTTGTAGTGAAATCCAGCTGGCTCCCTCAAATACTTTACCACTGTTAAACCTCATGGGACAGAAGCAAGCTGTCACATTCACATTGCATTGCAAAGCATTTGCTGCTTGAAGCCAGTGCCTGACACAACTAACGTGAAGACAAAGTCAAGGAGTTAATGGAGCGTTTTGAGGATAGGGGGATGATTACACTGACACACACTGTGTGAAACAAGGGAACTAATGATGAGAGCCTCAAAGAGCTCCAAGGTCTACAGACAGCTACAAAGAAGAAATGGACAATATTTACAATATACCAACAAAAATGGATAAAAGTGCAAATAAATACATAGATAAATGAATGAAAGAAGTAAAATGGTTTCAACTGGTAAAGTTTAGGAAAAGAGTAAAAACAGGTTGAACTACAATGAAAAGTTCCCATATTTTTGGGGCCATAAGACACATCAGATTAAAAGGCACACCGGGTAATAATAATGTAACGTCCAGCGGGCCGGTTGAAAGAACGACCAGTTGGACGTCTTAATGCTGCTTTATGAAGCTTCAGAACTGACTGAGGCTGAAACCATGGCAACAATACAGCAAAACAACAGTCCAACATGAAGAAAGCACAGCTGAGAGGCTGCTCTCTGCTTCTCTGACACACTTCCTGGTCCCGCCCCCTGCTCCCTCCCAGCCACTCACGCCACAGCATTAAGGTAACTTGAAAATGTAGAAACTGACAGAACACAACTTACCGGTCAGAAATAACACCTCCAGTAAAGACGCTACAATAATCAGTACGTAAATGAACAGTAAGGCAAACTAGAAAATTCAAGAGGAAATTTTACTTTGTCCCTGCTAGCTGCTGCTGACTGGTGTGTGTGTGTGTGTGTGTGTGTGTGTGTGTGTGTGTGTGTGTGTGTGTGTGTAGAACTCCTCTATGTTCACTGTGAGCTGAGATCAGCCATGACAGAGAGTGTCTGTTGCCATGGAGACCAGCTGCACTCGGCAGCCATGACAGTGAATCAGCACTTTTTCATCCAGTTTGTATGTTTGAAGAAATGTTTCTTCAGAACTCAGAGGTGAAATTGACTTTTTTGGTTTTTTGTTTTTTTACTGTGAGCGTCAGAAGCCTTTCGTGGATTTATCCTGCAGTTTCCATGTCTGTAGGATCATTCATAGCCACAGACAATTTGTGAAAATGTGTGAACTTTTCAATTCAGGCTAGAAGGTCTCTCTCCAAAATGCACTGGAGTGGATAGGAGGAATTTCTGCGCTCTCCTCAAACCAGAACAAGCTTGAAATGATCATTCATGCGTTCATATCCTCACGACTGGACTACTGCAACAGCCTGTTCACTTGCCTCAACAAGAAAGAGCTGACTCGTCTCCAGTACGTCCAAAACTCAGCTGTGAGGCTGCTGACCAGCACCAACAGGAGTCCCACATCACGCCTGTGCTAAAATCCCTCTACTGGCTCCCTGTTGTTTTCTGTTTCCAGTTTAAAATCCTGGTGTTGACCTTCCAAGCCCTACATGGCCAGGCTCCCATGTATATCAGAGACCTAATCGCACCCCACAGCTCGGCCTGAAGCCTGAGGTCATCGGATCAGAACCTTCTTAGAGTCCCCCGGACTCGTTTTAAAACTAGGGGTGACCGCTCATTTACATCCACTGTTTCTCGCCTCTGGAACCAGCTTCCTCCTGACCTCTGTTCCCTGGACTCAGTGGATGCCTTCAAGAATGAATGAATGAATGAATGAATTTATTTATTTTTCGAACATGTATAAAGTGAAAGAAAAAAAAAGATAAAAAGGAAAGTTAATGCAAATCAAAGAAAAAACAAAAAAACAAACAAAAAAACAAAACAAAAAAAAACATAACACCATAGTTCAAAAAGAGGAGTAGGAAGAAGTAAAAACTTTTTAGAGATTCCTACCCCTTTTTAACTATTAACAAGTTTTAAAATCATACATCATAGGACATCACATAATATATGTATACATATACCGTGCAGATATCCCTATAAATACATAATATATACCCACACATACCATATAGTTATCTCCATAAATATATACTATATAACAGAATAATTATAATATAACTACAGTATAACAGCAATATATCAATTTCCACTATATGTATAATACTCAACACCATTTGTTATCATCATCCAGAGATCCAGACTTCCTCCTCCATATACTTATTAAGAAATATTTTTTTGTACTTTTTTTTAAACAGATTTATGTTGCTACTTTGTTTTATTTCTGGGTCCAGACTGTTCCACAGAGCCACTCCACAGCTTGACATGCACATACTTTTCAGTGTAGTTCGAACTTTTGGTTTTAAAACTTTTAAAACATTTCAGTTTCAGAAGGCATTTAGACCCTGATCAGTGCTGTCTTGGCAGTAAGACATATTGTCTGTGATTTCTTATCTCCTTGTTTTTATGTACTGTGTAATGTCTTTGATCTCTGTGATTTTTACACTGTGAAGCACTTTGTGACGAATGGTGTGTGAAAAGTGCTATAGACATAAATTTTACTTACTTACTTAAATGCACCTGGAGAGAGAACCATTTGAGATAGAGACAAAATTAAAGTATTGGGAGAATCACAAGGAATATCCCTATATTTTGCTGTGTCATTTGTGAAGATTGAGCCACAACTGTGGCCGTGGGGATGACAGACAAACTTTTTGGTTGAAGTGAGAGCCTCTCACAGTCGAACTGCCACTCTCCCAATCCAGCCTCTCCAATACACACTGTTAAACTCCAGAAACAGATGAAATCTCACCACACTTTAAAGCTCACAGTTTAAATTTGAAAGCAGATAGTGGAAAGAGGTTTTCCCATCTGGATAGAGGACAAAAACTCCAAGGGTTTGATTTTTTCATGACATCTCCTCATCAAAGTATGGTGAGGCATGACAGACTTGTTTGCTGATGATTTTTTTCATTTTTTTTCACATGGGAAAAAAAATGCCCATTTTTTTAGGAATTTTCTGTGAATTCTTTCACCGGAATGCAGAGAAAAGACACAGCACACCATTCCCCAGTTATCTGCACAGTACGATGTGATTTCTGTGGAGCCTCTCCAAACGGTGTGAGACGAGTTTCCCACAAACGTTTTCTCCCAAAAGTCCTTGGTCCAGGTGTGGACTCTTTATTGATAGTGATCTTTGTGCCTTGTCAGACCCAGACACAATGAATAAAGCCATTTTAACAGGTGGGCTCCTTCTTCTTCTTTGGGGCTTTGCAGCAGCTTGCATCCCAACTGTTGCACTAGCGCCATCTGGTGGCTGTGGTACACACCACACCACCAAGCTCCTTGCTACGGTGGCCATGTGCTTCAAACATCAGGAGCACCGGATTATAAGGTGCACTGTCCACTTTTGAGAGAATTTAAGGATTTTACGTGCGACTTATAACTGAAAAACACGGTAAAATGAAAAAAAAAAAGCCAAAAGAGTCACATTTTCTCAAAAAAGGTAAAAAAATAGCTAAGAATTCTGAAAGAATATAAATGGCTGCAACTATTTTAACTATAATAAAAACTGAAGTCCACACTAAAGTTAAAATAGTTAAGATGACTTAAACATCATAAAAAGAACTAAAAATGGCCAAAAAAGTCAAATCTGCTGCAAAGACCAAACAGATAAAGCAGGCCTGCTGACAGCTTTTCCTGGGCCCGGGACACACTTACTGTTGATTGGGCCCAGTCCCGACTGTCGGCGGAGGGGGGGGGTGTAATCGATCCGACAGGAGCGGAGCGGAACGTTGCAGCGCGCGGAGCGCTATGGTGCAGTGCGCGCGGAACGTTCCAGCGCGTGGAGCGCTGTGCGGAGCAGCACGGAACTGCGCGGTGCCTGCATGCAGCGTCAGGAGCCGTGAGTGGGGTGCTGGATGGGCCCCCTCAACTTTAATTCTGGGCCCCCCCCCCCAACCCTGGGCCTGGGACAACAGACCCGTTTGTCCCCCCCGTCGGCGGGCCTGAGATAAAGTAACAAATCTTTTAAAAAAGTTTCAACATAAACCAGTGAAAGTGGTTGAGACTTAATTGATTATATATTGTATATATTCATAAATGTAATGAATACAGCCGAAGATATAGTTTTGTCTGAATAGAACATTTGATATAAACTTCTTGAGCCACATTTTCTTTCTTTTAAATGTCAATCATGTTCCAGATAGATTTTATATGGAGACACGAGGGGGTACCCAAAAGAAACCGGAATTTGGTCATAAAATACTAATAACAATGATGAGTTTCGACTTCTGACCGTCAGATGTGCTACAGGTAAGCCTCGTGCATATCTGTGAAAAAGCTGAGCTCCCAGAGTGACACTGATGTCTGTCATGCGCTATTTGTAGTAACAGAGTGCCGCGCCCCTCTGCAATTTTTCCACAACAGCGACATTGACTGGAAAGCTAGAGCAGCGCACAAACATCAAATTTTGCTTTTTGCTTGGAAAAAACAGCAGCAGAAACACTCACCTTGTTGCAGCAAGTCTACAAGGATGATGCTCTGGGGAAGAATCAGGTTCATGAGTGGTTTGGGTGGTTTAAGAAGGGCCAGATGTCCATTGAGGATCAGCCCACATCAGGACGATCCTCCACCTCGCGCACAGCTGAAATTGTCGGGGAAATTGAAGCGGCTGTGATGGCAGATCAACACCGGGGCACTGGAGAGGTGGCTGATATGACAGTGGTCTCCTGGAGTTCCTTAACCTTGCATCGCAGATGGGCCTGCCTGATTCAGTTCCCAAATCCTGCAGATCCCATCTTGTAGCGCTCCATAGACCAATCGTTTCAGTAGGTTAAAATTTTGCCGGCCCAATCAGGGGAAAGAGGCGGGAGCTGTGGGAAGAGCGGGAGTGACGAGAAGACGAGACGACAGTGGGAAGCGCCTGAAAGTTGGAAAACAATGGCGGCGTGTGAAGCGATCTCCGTGGACACGGCAAAATCTGCAGTTTTAGAAGAAAATGACTCAATTTCTTCTTTGAAAGAGGAGCACAGAACATCACTTAAAGCCTTTTTGTCAGGAAACGATGTCTACTGCTTCTCAGCAGCAGCGCACATAAGCTACGTCACACCGTGGCTTAATGTGGATTGGTCTGTGGTGAGTGTCGCGTGTCAATCAGAACGGTCGTCCAATTGTCTTCTTCTTTGGTTCGAACGGTCGTCCAATCGCCAGCTACTGATTGTTTTGAAGGTCCCGCCTCTGACATTAAATCGGAAGAGCAGCTACCCAGATGGAATTGTGAAATATTTCCGTGGCGGACATATGAAACTGTCCATCTGGCGTGTCAGGTTAGGAGTTCCTACCAGAGGATCATAAACCAGGATTTGGGGCCGCACCGGGTCTCTGCCAAAATGGTGCGCACATGGCGCAGCGCGTCACGCAGTTTCTGACGAAGAATGAGAGGACTCTCCCCGATCCGAATTATTCGCTGAATCTCGCCCCGTGTGACTTATTCTTGTTCCCAAGTCGAAGAAGCAGCTGAAGGGACGGCGGTTTGCAGATGTGGAGGAGGGGACAGACAAATCGCAGCCGGCCCTTTAAGGCACAATTACGCACGAGTTTGGCGAAAAATTTGTGAAGTGGGAAACACGGCTGGAGTGTTGCATTAATGCGAATGGAGATTATTTGAAAGTGACGGTGGTGTTTTATTTTGAAATGTAAGAAATAAAAAGTTACAACCAAATTCCGGTTTCTTTTGGGTCCCTCCTCATCATAGGACAAAAGGAGAGTATTTTACATCTAAATGTTGCAGAGTGACCAACTAATAATCCCATCAGTGGACTTCCTGTTTGGATCCACAGAGATGTGAAAACTCAGCTGTTAGCTAATGCTAGCTACTGTGGACACAAAGGAAGCAGTAAGTCAGTAAAGTAGCTGCTGTGTTTCTTGTAATGTCCCTCAGTGTGTCCTGTCCTCATCAAGCTCCCTCAGCTGTTTGGTTGGAGTGTTAGCATTAGTTTCTACTCACAGCAGTAGAAATCCTGAGCAGACGTCCAGCCTCTCTTTCCCTCTGCTTCACTTCTGGAGAAGTCACGCTCATTTATCTGCTCTCCACCTGCTGAGTCACCATGTGGCTCCACCCACTGCTGCTCTGAAGGGAGGGGTGGAGGGAATGTAGAGAGACAACTCAGACACACCCACACACACTGATTACTGTTAGCAGTAGCCGGCAGGCACAAAGTAAAATGTTCTAGTTCAAACAATCATGTCATCATCCAATCAATGAAAATGTGTGTAAATGAAGAGAATGAAGGATGTGAAGTGAATCATTCAGTGGGTTCCTCTCTATACTTCTCAATCACAGCACTAAAGTGGTTTCAGTCAGACTGCTCAGTCAGGTTCCACTCCCTTCATGATAAAGACTCTTCAACATACCTGCCAGCACTGGGCTGAGACCAAGAGGGAGGATCTATGTTAGGGTTGCTGCCTTCCACTCACAGCAGCCACACCCCGATGGAACAAACCACTTTAATGAGCCTGAAAGGGGAACAGAAATGAACAAAGACTTCCTCATTTATGATGAAATGGACAAAAAAGAAAAACAGGAAACATAATGCAAGAAGTTTCACAGGAATTCCAGTCTGTAGTCAGGTTTCCATCTGAAAGCTTTGAAATTCATAAGATTTGAAATGTGTAGATTTACAAAACATATCAGTGTATTCTAACTTTCACAGCAACAGAGATCCACATCCTCCAGAACTCAGCTTTTAATGTAAATGTCTTCTCTGAGGGAGAAACTCCACTGACTGGACAACCCGGAGAAGTGATTCCTGCTGAGGTGGTTCCAGATGTTTCAAGTGTGATGTGGTGTTCTGATCAGCTGAGAGGGAACACAGCTGGACTCTACCTGTCCAAACTAGACCTCCTCCTAGATCCTGTCCAGACCAGTCCTCCTCCTAGACCCTGTCCAGACCAGTCCTCCTCCTAGACCCTGTCCAGACCAGACCTCCTCCTAGACCCTGTAGAGACCAGACCTCCTCCTAGACCCTGTCCAGACCAGACCTCCTCCTAGACCCTGTCCAGACCATACCTCCTCCTAGACCCTGTAGAGAACACACCTCCTCCTAGACCCTGTCCAGACCAGACCTCCTCCTAGACCCTGTAGAGACCAGACCTCCTCCTAGACCCTGTCCAGACCAGACCTCCTCCTAGACCCTGTAGAGAACAGACCTCCTCCTAGACCCTGTAGAGACCAGACCTCCTCCTAGACCCTGTAGAGAACAGACCTCCTCCTAGACCCTGTAGAGACCAGACCTCCTCCTAGACCCTGTAGAGAACAGACCTCCTCCTAGACCCTGTAGAGACCAGACCTCCTCCTAATAATAATAATAATCAATTTTATTTATCATGCACTTTACATTTGTAAAACAAATCTCAAAGTGCTACATTGGAGTTTAAAAACAACAATGACAACAGATACAGGCTAAATCAATAAAACACTCATGCTTTAACACATCAAAAAAAATACAACAGGGAACAAGTAAAATCATTCAAAAGCTTTCATAAACAAAAATGTTTTCAAGCAAGATTTAAATGAGTCCACCGACTGTGGTGCCCTCAGGTGGGCAGGTAGGGCATTCCACAGTCGGGGTGCTGCAGCCTGAAAAGCCCTGTCCCCCATAGAGCACAGCTTGGTTTTGGGGACCTTCAGCAAATTGATGTCAGCGGAACGGAGGCGTCTGGTTGGGTCATGTGGGGAGAGAAGTTCTTTTAGGTACACTGGTGCACTACCATAGACACACTGATGGGTCAGGAGGCAGACTTTGTATTCCAGCCTGAACCGTACCGGGAGCCAGTGAAGGTTATGGAGAATGGGGGTGATATGATGTCTTTTTGGCACCCTCATCAGGATCCTGGCAGCACAGTTCTGAATCGCCTGAAGCCGTTGTAGGCTTCTTCCAGAGATCCCAATGAAGAGTGCATTGCAGTAGTCCAGCCTGGAGGAGACAAAAGCATGGACCAGCTTCTCAGCAGCGGGGAGGGAGAGGAAGGGACGTAGTTTGGAAATGTTCCGGAGGTGAAAAAATGAAGTCTTACAGATGTGTTGGATATGGAGGTCAAAGGAGAGGGTGGGGTCAAAGCGGACACTCAGGTTGGTAACGGCAGTTGTTGGGTTGATTTTGTGGCCGGCAAATGATAGAACTGTGAAAGGGGAGGACTTAAGTTGGTGTGGGGTTCCAATTAGGGCTGTCGCGGTAAACCAGTATTGACGATAATCGTGGTACTAAAAAATGAAATTTCAATATCGTGTTCAAAATGCGCACATGATAATATCGTATAGAGGATCTAGTCCCGCTTGAAACGTGTTGAAGTGTATTTTCAAAATCCGCTCCTGTTCTTCCGCCCTGCTTCGTCTCCCTCCTGCAGCACCCCAGCCTCTCCCCCTCCCCTCACATGTAAACAAAGCAGCAGCGGTAGCGGCACGGCTCCTAGCTAGCTTGGCTCCTAGCTAGCGAGCGTCACAAGTGAACTAAACATGTCGGCGGTGGCCGACAGCGACAGCGAGACGCTCTATCCTTACCCGAAAAAAGTGTGTTTAGCAACACTGACTGCACGTTGATGCAAGCTGGGTAGTAGTGGGGCCCCATTAGGTAGGTTCCAGACGTGTCATTGTAATGTGTCCGGGGGGTTTCAAGTGGTGTCGCTGATATCCGCCGTCTTCTCCGCCGGCCCCCTTCTAGCAACTAACCGGTGAGTACTCGGAAAAGGGCCTCATGCGGGGGACTTTCGACACGTTGTCATTGCAGCGTCTAGTGTAGCGCCTTAAATCTCTCATTGAAATTGACTAATGTCAGCCGTTCCTCGGGACCCCCTTCAGCTCGGGGCCCTAGCCAGTAGCGGCGCCTCTGGCTGGAGAGAAGCAGCTTCTGCTCATTCTGCCTCGGATTTAAACAAACAAACAAACAAACAAAAATCCTCAGCAGTGTGGTGGTGGTACAGGATTTCACCCCAACAGGGCCCGTGGATTTTCATAATCCACCATCCCTACATAAATTACGCCTCTGCTGTGGATCCTCTGTTAATCAGTTCGTCAGATTTTAATTAGTTGAGTGTAACTACACTTTTGGTATGCAGTTGTACAGTTGCTGTTCTCTTATTGTTTCAACACCTCATTTGACAGGTATTCTGAATGTAATTCATCTGGGAAAAGAGAGAAAAGAAAAAAAAAATAAAATTAAAGATAAATCTGAATGTTTGTACCACTATTAGTTACATTTTTGCTGATATCGTGATAATAGCGTTATCGTGATATTTTTTGCCCATGATAATCGTGAAGAGAAAATTTGATATCGTGACAGCCCTAGTTCCAATTAATAGAAATTCAGTCTTGGAGCTGTTGAGCTGGAGAAAATTGTCATTCATCCATGCTTTAGTCTCCTCCAGGCAGGCGGTGAGTGATTGAATAGAGAGGGACGAGGTCCAGTTCAGCCTGACATAGAGCTGAGTATCATCAGCATAGCAATGGTAGGAGACTCCATGCTTGCTGATGATGTGGCCCAACGGGAGCATGTAGATGGAAAACAGGCTGGGCCCCAGCACTGACCCCTGGGGAACCCCACAGGTGACAGCGTGGGACCTTGACCTGGCTTCCCCAAGGGCCACATACTCAGCCCTACCAGTCAGGTAGGACCGGAACCACTGGAGCGCTGTATCTGAAAGACCAATGAAATGCTGGAGTCTATGGAGGAGGATGGAGTGGTCAACAGTGTCGAAGGCGGCTGAGAGGTCCAGGAGTAACAGGAGTGAGCCCTGGTCAGAGGCCACCAGCAAAGCATTGGTGACCCTGACCAGAGCTGTCTCAGTGCTGTGAGCTGAACGGAAGCCGGATTGGAATTTGTCGTACAGATGGGAGGACTGGAGGTGTGTGTGAATTTGCGTGGAGACTACCTTTTCAATGATTTTTGACAGGAAGGGAAGATTGGAAATGGGCCGGTAATTAGATGTTTTTTCAGGGTCAAGGGAAGGTTTTTTGAGAAGTGGTTTAATTATTGCAGTTTTTAATGATTATGGCAAGTGACTGTACTGCAGGGAGTGATTGATGATGGTTGTAATTAGGGGGCTCAGTGTGGAAACATGGGATTTGATCAGGGATGAGGGAAGTAGATCCAGGTGACAGGTGGAGGGCCTCATCTTGCGGATGAGGTCCTCCACCTGTCTGTCTGTAACAGGAAAAAACTGGGAAAATGTGGAAGCTGGAGTGGCAGGTGTGGCGTTAGGAGAACTAGAGGGCAAGAGAGCGGAACGAATGTTATCAATCTTGGATATGAATGTATCCAAGAATGCATCACATTGTTCGTTATTGTTTGTTTTTGTGCAAGTGGTTGTGGTGTGAGAAGTTTCTTTACAGACCACACCTCCTCCGAGACCAGGGGTCGGCAATTAGATTTGGCGGCGGGCCATTTTTTGGGGGGGCACTTCAATCGGGGGCCAAGGGGTCTCCGGCTCGCGGGCAGGGTCACGTGATCAGCACTGAGGGAAAAAGTTGGGAGCTGCGAATCTGAATCGCCAACAGATACAGGGCTCTGTAAAGTCCACTATGTAGTCCAGCACAATAGTGATTGAGGGGTTATAGGGCACTCGAACACAGCCATGGAAAACATGCAGGGCTGCGGCCCTCCAGGACCAGGAATGCCTACCCCTGCTCTAATGAGTCTCAGAAAAAGCTGTGAAACCACTGAATTGTGGGAAACTGTGTGAGCTGGAATGTCTTTAGGTCCATGAAGGAGACCTTCCTCATTCCTTTAGTGCCTTCAGTCACCAGGGGGCGACACAACCTTTATCTTCTGTCTTTTTTACCCCTCATGCACACTGGATGGGGTCCAGCTGCGGCCCGGTATACCGCAGCACTGTGATTCATACTGGTTGTGGAGCTTCTGCAGTCCACTGGAGGAGGTTGCCAGATCTGTCGCTCTCCCCTGCAAACAAAAGGAAACCCTTTTAACTCAACAGAAAGCAGCCCAAACCGCCATCTCGGTTGAAAATGCACATTAAAACCGGTATTTGTATGATAAAAAAAAAACACGTCATAAACACATGATCATTTCATCAACCCGTCCGACGTGTTCAAAAAAGAAGCTTGATTTGGCAGAAACCCACCCAATCTGGCAACACGGAGCTGCTCCGGTCACAGAGCTGTTTTGAGCAACTTTGACTTTCCTGCAGTGACGAAGTACAAAACCGTTCATTCTTCTACAGCGTATAATGACTACATCACGTTGTTTGTTCTGTTTTCTACCAGAAGAAGTAAAAAAATAGAATATTAAGGTAAAAACACGACACAGATTTTATTTTGAAATCACTTATTTTTGAACACGTATTGCCTTTCCTTCTGGCACCCGACTCGCTTCTGTCTGTATTGACGCAGTAGGGCTCTGGCGGATCCTTGCGGAAAGAAACAGATATTTATTGAAATGCTTTTCCAAAAGGAGCTTTAAAGTGTTAGATAATGTGTTTTGTGTCTTGGCCAATAGATCTGGTATCAACAGTGAAGGTGACAACATTCATTGTAAATGGATGCTCCCTGTGTCACTGTGTAACAGTTAATACCCAGGGCATATGACGGACTCTCTCACACCCTGATGCTTCTGTTTTATTCTAAATACAACGTTGCACAACACAGATGACATGTGGAACTGTATAAACATGGAACACATCAGGATGTAACGGCAGCTTCAGCTCTGACTCGTCTTTATATTCAGCACTATATTTCCAAACTCGGGGTTCAGTCAGGAGCAGCTCCAGGATCAGATTTCAGGAGGTTTTCATCATAAAGGTACAGTACTGTGAGTCTGCCTTGTAGACGCTCCAGTCAATGTGTTCAGATAATCAGTGATGTGAGCAGGTTGGGAGATCTTAGAAATGAGGCTCTGAGCCTCAGTAGGTGTGTTTCCACCACAGCAGCTCCTGCAGATGAGGATACTTAAAGTTTCAGTTTGGTCCATGGTGGGGCCCTGACCGGTCCGGGACGGGTCCCTGCCGTCCCCCGGGTGGGCTCGGAGCACGAAGGAGACCCCCGCCACGACGCAGAGAGTCCGGCCGACTCGTCACCACCAGGTCATTTTGTAGAGAGCAGTTGTAATGGTCTGTTTATCCACCAGGGGGAGCAGTGAGGGTGGAGCTGTACAGTCATCATACAGCAACCATCTCATATTTGATGAGCGAGAGCGTCCCACACAGAGCAGTGGATGATTATCAGGCCACTACAGGTCAGAGTACTTCAGCTTTTAGTTACTCTAAAGAAGTACATCAGTAATCTGGTGGAGACCGAGACGTTTCCAACGCTCTGGATGAGAAATGTTGCTGCAGTCTCACTGAGCAGTCTGTCTGTCCTGGAAATGATATTTTACAGTTATTAAAAACGAAGGAAGCCACGGTGTTGGTGTTGAACAGCAGCTGGAGCGCAGTGAGCCGCCGTGTTTCTCACTCAGAGTAATACAGTCAGGGATCATCAGGTCAAAGTCAAGCTGTGGAAATCATCATCAGGATGTGGCTTTGGCTCCAGCTGAATGTGTGAATGGAGGTTCTGGAGAGGTTTCAGCCTGAGGGAACTCTGGACTTCTGATGAAAACATGAAACACATCGTCACTGTCGACGTCTGAACAAACTCTTTTTACAATTCCTCAGATAATAAACTAACGGCGTTCGTTAAAGGAAATGATTTGGTGTTTTAAAGTCATTGTATTAAGGTGAGGTCTCCAGCAGTCCCTTCTGTTTGTCTTTCTAAACTGCTGCCTCAACACAGCAGCAGCTCTGAGCCAGACTCCTCCAGGAAAAGACCTGGAGACGAAAAGAAGGACTTCATGTTAAGAACATGCAGTTTGATCTTTCTGCTTCTGGATGACTGCTGCTCCTTCTTGCCTCTGTCAGCCTCTGGCTGCAGCGGCAGCTGAAACACTGTCCTCCACAGCCGTCTGTCCCTCTGTCCTCCACCACCGTCTGTCCCTCTGTCCTCCACCACCGTCTGTCCCTCTGTCCTCCACAGCCGTCTGTCCCTCTGTCCTCCACCACCGTCTGTCCCTCTGTCCTCCACAGCCGTCTGTCCCTCTATCCTCCACCACCATCTGTCCCTCTGTCCTCCACCACCGTCTGTCCCTCTGTCCTCCACCACCGTCTGTCCCTCGGTCCTCCACCACCATCTGTCCCTCTGTCCTCCCTCTGTCCTCCACCACCATCTGTCCCTCTGTCCTCCCTCTGTCCTCCACCACCATCTGTCCCTCTGTCCTCCCTCTGTCCTCCACCACCGTCTGTCCCTCTGTCCTCCACCACCATCTGTCCCTCTGTCCTCCCTCTGTCCTCCACCACCGTCTGTCCTCTGTCCTCCACAGCCGTCTGTCCCTCTGTCCTCCACCAGCTGTCTGTCCCTCTGTCCTCCACCAGTGGTCTTTCCTCCAGCGCTCCTGAAGAGGTCTATCAGAACGTTTCTCGGTGAATCTTCAAACACAGGAAGTTCTTTCTCTCGTGTGTGTGTTTGTGTTCCAGCTGTTTGATAAATGGAGTTTACATCGTGATTTGAATATTTTAAACTGAGTTTTAGTGAGTTAGAAGTTTCTAGAAGCACAATGAAGCATTTGAGCACCAGTTTCTTGTTGGTGTCATGTGGTTCTGACTGCAGCTGTTATGGACAGCTGACTGGAGGTTTCCTTTTCTTCTCCTGTATTTTAACCAGAATGAAGAGACTTCAGTGAAGAGGAGGCGTCAGATGACGGCTGCGATCCAGAACATGTTCCAGGCTCAGAAAGAGACAGAAGATGAGGAACCAGTGAACAGCTTGGTGAACTCACTGCTGCAGTTTGCTGAAGAGCCTCCTTCCTCTATGAACTGTGTCACATGACGCCCTTGATGCTGGAGTGTCTTCCCCAACCTTCAACCAGTGCTGCAGCAGCAGGACAAAACGTCTGCTTCATCTGCAAGAGCTTCCATTTCCAAACAGCAGCACATTTCAAAACTCTCATCAGAGGATTCTGACATTGCACATGGCCTTCGTCTGCCAGCAGCTCTGAAGAGGAAGAAGCTCCTGGAGGATCTTCACCACAGGGGAAACTTCCAGCATCACAGAGGAGTTCTGAATCAGGGAGGTGGTCAGCTTAAAGTGAGGCGGAGGGCTGAAAAGGCTGAATGTAAAGAATAAGAATATTGTATGCACTGCAAAGGCCTGTTTTCAGAGCAGAACTAAGGAGAACATGAGAAGGCGCTCCTCCAAGACACATGACCAAGAACAGCAAGGAAGAAAGAGGCTGCTTGTTCTTGCATCTGCAGTGATGGCAGCATGTTCCAGCTCAGTGCATGATGGGAGCTCAGATGTTCAGCCGTCTGATGACGACGGCATTGCTAGAGTCATTCTAATGACTTCTGCCCTCTTCGGTTTGCTGAAAGCCTTTTCAGTCAACATGGACGTCACCATTCCAAACAGGATTCTGTTCACCAGGAAACACGTCAGCTGGGAAGATTCCTGCAAAGCGTCCGCAGGAGGTCTCAGTCCTGACATTAGAGGACGCTCTAAACCAGGACGTTTCATCAAGTGACTGAAGCAGTAGAGGAAATGACAGGATCTGATAAAGATGAGAACTGTTACCAAACTCCAAGCCTTGTGTTTCAAACTGTTCACTCACTGCTGAGAGTTGGTCATTCTTCATTGTCCTGCTCTCTTGTCTGGAGATGACAGCTTGATTAAATCCTCTGAAGCTTTTCAGAAGCTTCATCAAGCTGAATGGTCGGAGTACAGATCCCACTGTGCTTTAAGCACTATTAGAGACTAGAAATATAACAAACCGGCTGAAGTGCTGCTCACTGATGATGAGCAGAAACTCAACAAGCATCTTGAGAAAACTGCTGAATCAGTAGCTGCTGCACTGAAGAAGGAGTCCACGGTGCAGGACTGTTCAAGCCTTGTAGAAGCTGTGTTGACCAAGACTGTCCTCTTTAAAGGAGACGTGTTGGGGACAGTCAGAACAGAACTGCCACCTTAACGTGGTGGGGGAGTTTGAGAGCCCGCATGATCCCAGGAGCTATGTTGCCGGGGGGCTTTATGCCCCCTAGTAGGGTCTCCCATGGCAAACAGGTCCTGGGTGACGGGCCAGACTGAGAGCAGTTCAAAACCCCCTATGAGAAGAAAAAGAACAAAGGTCGTTACGTCGCCCGGTATGGCGCAGCCGGGGCCCCACCCTGGAGCCAGGCCTGGGGTTGGGGCTCGTAAGCGAGCGCCTGGTGGCCGGGTCTTTGCCCACGGGGCCCGGCCGGGCTCAGCCCGAAGGGACGACGTGGGCCTGACCTCCGGTGGGCTCACCACCCACCGAGGGAACCGTAGGGGCCGGGTGCAGTGTGGATTGGGTGGCAGCCGACGGCAGGGTGCCCGGCGACCCGATCCCCGGACACAGAGACTGGCTCTAGGAACATGGAATGTCACCTCGTTGGCGGGGAAGGAGCCCGAGCTTGTGAGGGAGGTTGAGAGGTACCGGCTAGATATAGTCGGGCTCACCTCCACACATAGCCTGGGCTCTGGAACCCAACCTCTCGAGAAGGGCTGGACTCTCCACTTCTCTGGCGTTGCCCGCAGTGAGAGGCGGCGGGCTGGTGTGGGTTTGCTTGTAGCCCCTCAGCTCAGCCACCATGTGTTGGAGTTCACCCCAGTGAACGAGAGGGTTGCATCCCTGCGCCTTCGGGTCGGGGATAGGTGCCTCACTGTTGTCTCGGCTTACGGGCCGAACAGCAGTGCAGAGTACCCGGCCTTCTTGGAGTCCCTGGGAGGGGTGCTGGACAGTGCTCCGACTGGGGACTCCATTGTTCTACTGGGGGACTTCAACGCCCACGTGGGCGGCGACAGTGAGACCTGGAAGGGGGTGATTGGATCGCACAGCCTCCCCGATCTGAACCCGAGTGGTGTTCTGTTATTGGACTTCTGTGCTAGTCACAGTTTGTCCATAAGTACACCATGTTCGAGCACAGGGGTGTCCATAAGTGCACTTGGCACCAGGACACCCTAGGTCGGAGGTCGATGATCGACTTTGTTGTCGTGTCATCTGACCTCCGGCCGCGTGTTTTGGACACTCGGGTGAAGAGAGAGGCAGAGCTGTCGACCGATCACCACCTGGTGGTGAGTTGGATTCGCTGGCGGAGGAGCAAACCGGACAGACTTGGCAGACCCAAACGTGTTGTGAGGGTCTGCTGGGAACGTCTGGCGGAACCCTCTGTCAGCATGGCTTTCAACTCCCACCTCCGGGAGAGCTTCTCTCATGTCCCGAGGGAGGCTGGGGACATTGAGTCCGAGTGGACCATGTTCTCCACCTCCATTGTCGAAGCAGCTGCTCGGAGCTGTGGTCGTAAGGTCTCCGGTGCCTGTCGTGGCGGCAACCCCCGAACCCGGTGGTGGACACCGGAAGTAAGGGCTGCCGTCAAGCTGAAGAAGGAGTCCTATTGAGCCTTGCTGGCTCATGGGACTCCCGAAGCAGCTGACGGGTACCGGCAGGCCAAGCGAACTGCAGCCCGAGCAGTTGTGGAGGCAAAAACTCGGGTCTGGGAGGAGTTCGGGGAGGCCATGGAGGAGGACTATCGGTCGGCCTCGAAGAAATTCTGGCAAACCGTCCGGCGCCTCAGGAGGGGAAAGCAGGTCTCCGCCAACACTGTTTACAGTGGAGGTGGGGAGCTGCTGACCTCAACTGGGGATATTGTTGGACGGTGGAAGGAATACTTCGAGGACCTCCTCAATCCCGTCACCACGTCTTCCGTGGAGGAAGCAGAGGCTGAGGTCTCAGAGGTGGACTCGTCCATCACCCAAGCTGAAGTCACTGAGGTGGTTGGCAAGCTCCTCGGTGGCAAGGCACCGGGGGTGGACGAGATTCGGCCTGAGTACCTTAAGTCTCTGGATGTGCAGGGACTGTCTTGGTTGACACGTCTCTGCAACATCGCGTGGCTGTCGGGGACGGTGCCTCTGGATTGGCAGACCGGGGTGGTGGTCCCCCTGTTTAAAAAGGGGGACCGGAGGGTGTGCTCCAACTATAGGGGGATTACACTCCTCAGCCTCCCCGGGAAAGTCTATTCCAGGGTACTGGAGAGGAGGATCCGACCGATAGTGGAACCTCGGATCCAGGAGGAACAATGCGGTTTTCGTCCTGGCCGTGGAACAGTGGACCAGCTCTATACCCTCCATAGGGTGCTCGAGGGTTCGTGGGAGTTTGCCCAACCAGTCCACATGTGTTTTGTGGATTTGGAGAAGGCATTCGACCGTGTCTCTCATGGTGTCTTGTGGGGGGTGCTCCGGGAATACGGAGTCCGGGGCCCCTTGTTAAGGGCCGTCCGGTCTTTGTATGACCGGAGTAGGAGTCTGGTCCGCATTGCTGGCAGTAAGTCGGACCTGTTCCCGGTGCATGTTGGACTCCGGCAGGGCTGCCCTTTGTCACCGGTTCTGTTCATAATCTTCATGGACAGAATTTCTAGGTGCAGCCAGGGGCTGGAGGGGGTCCGGTTCGGGAACCACAGGATTTCATCTCTGCTTTTTGCAGATGATGTTGTCCTGTTGGCTTCATCGAACCCGGACCTACAGCATGCACTGGGGCGGTTCGCAGCCGAGTGTGAAGCGGCAGGGATGAGGATTAGCACCTCCAAATCCGAGGCCATGGTCCTCGACCGGAGGAAGGTGGCTTGCCCCCTCCAGGTTGGTGGAGAGACCCTAGCCCAAGTGGAGGAGTTCAAGTATCTTGGGGTCTTGTTCACGAGTGGGGGACGGATGGAGCGTGAGATTGACAGGCGGATCGGTGCAGCGGCTGCAGTGATGCGGTCGTTGTATCGGTCCGTCGTGGTGAAGAAGGAGCTGAGCCGAAAGGCGAAGCTCTCGATTTACCGGTCAATCTACGTTCCCACCCTCACCTATGGTCATGAGCTTTGGGTCATGACCGAAAGGACAAGATCCCAGATACAAGCGGCCGAAATGAGCTTCCTCCGTAGGGTGGCTGGGCGCTCCCTTAGAGATAGGGTGAGGAGCTCAGTCACCAGGGAGGAGCTCGGAGTAGAGCCGCTACTCCTCCACATCGAGAGGAACCAGCTGAGGTGGCTCGGACATCTGTTTAGGATGCCTCCTGGACGCCTCCCGAGGGAGGTGTTCCGGGCATGTCCCACTGGGAGGAGACCCCGGGGAAGACCCAGGACACGCTGGAGAGACTATGTCTCTCGGCTGGCCTGGGAACGCCTTGGGATCCTCCCAGAGGAGCTGGAGGAAGTGTCTGGGGACGGGGAAGTCTGGGCATCCCTGCTGAGACTGCTGCCCCCGCGACCCGGCCCCGGATAAGCGGTAGAAAATGGATGGATGGATGGATGGATGGATGGTGTTGGGGACGTCTCAAAAACAAAGCTGAGGAATTTTCTGAAAAGAAACAAAGAACCAAACCCCCTGGATGGATTTGGGCTGTCGCAGGAAGAAAAGAAACTCTGCAGATATTCTGAGCGGGTTGAGCTGAAAGGAAACAGAGGGAGAGAGGTGGCGGTGCTTCAGACCCCTGAAATGACCAACGGCTCCACATGAGGACTGAGAAGAGGAAGGAATGTGGTCCCTCACCAACATGACCGGTCTGCTGGACCAAACTGCCTCACTGGTTCCAGAGGACACCAGAGTCTCAGAACACTGGCAGACGAGCCTGGAGCCAAGAGGCAGAGTTTCTACATCGACTCCACTGCAGCCACGTCACTCATCCTGAACCTGAAGAGCAGTGAACTGGATCAGCTGGAGGACTTTATGGGCTCAACGTCTCGGTGTACAGACACTTCTATGGTCTGTCAGAGCCAACCACACAGAGAGCAAACATATCCAAGCTGCTCCTCGCTCTGGAAAAGAGAAAGATACTAACCCTAACCCTATTGAAGGAAAATCTCTGGATGGAACTGAAGGGATTTAAATTCTGATGTTCTGAATGTAAAATGTAAAATGTAAAATGATTTACTTTAATTTGGTTAGAAATCAAATAACACCACATGGTATGATGTACTTTCCCATGATTTGTCCAGATTTCACCGATGATGATGATGATGATGTTGATGATGATAATAATGATGATGAAGAAGAAGAAGAAGATGTGAGTGAGGAGGAACAGACCCTGGATGATAACAGAGCAGATGTAGATCGTCCTCTGAGTCTAATGCTGTGTTTTGACAGTGATCTACAGTTCACACTGATTGAATTTGCAGCGTTTTTCTCTTGCAGTTGTTTTGGGGTCAGGGCCGGCGAATAGGCTGGGCATCCGGGGCACTTGCCCAGGGCGCCGAGCCATAGGGGGGCGCTTGATGTGACCGTGAGGCGCACTGCCCAAGTAGCGCTGCTGTGACGGCTGTTTGAGCAGCGCACTGCTTAGTTTGCTTGCTCGCGCCCCTTGACAAATATTGCCGACCACCCCCCCCCGCTCAACAACTCTCGCGGCGCAACTCTCCGCGACACTACCACGGGGCGTCAGGCTTGCCCAGGGTGCCTGAGAAGCCCACGCCGGCCCTGTTTGGGGTTTTCACGTCTTTGCTTCTGCATCGTTTCTGTGATTGCAGCATTTTTTTCTTGCATGTGTTTTATGTGTTGGTGAGGTTGGGACTCCTCCTCTTCTTCCTCCCCATGTAAAAACAGATCATGTCTGGTATTCATGGTGTTGCTCAAAGAGACCTCAAAGATCTCAAAAGACCTCAGCAATAAACTGAAGAGAGAAAAACTCTGAGATTCCTCAGATCTTCCCTCTAATCTCAGCTCTAACTGTGGCTGTTGCTTTATTGAACTCATTTCCTCTCAGCTGTCTTGGTCCTCTCTTCTTTCTTCTGGACTAAATCCTCTTTCTCTTTAGTCTGACGCTTTGCCATTTTCCTCCAGATGTTTAGACGACTGATGGAAACACTCAGTTTACTGACACTGGCTCTGGCACTGGTTTGCTGGCTCTCGGAGGAGGCGGACGCTTTTTCTATCGCTCCCTACTTTGCTTCTGCCTCCCTATCGTCTCTGCTTGCTGCTCTCTGTCTCATCTGTTTTACTGGAGGAATCACTTGACTTGGTTTTTCGAACAAACCAAATATCAACCATGGAATTGATCAGCTGGTGTCTCTACGCAATTGATACAAGTCTTTCAACAAAGAGCACAGGAGCGGGGGATCCTGCCTGTCCGGACGGGACTCGGCATGCTGGATATGTGATGGACGCCCGGGAGAAGTGGAGGGGTGTCACATGCCTGGCACCCCTGTCCGTCGAGGTCATTGTGGATGATTACATTTTCGGATTTATGATGATCGGTCTGCTGCTGATTGGCCGGTGCTGCGACCTGATCCTATGGAGGATTAAGAAGACCGCCACCACAAAAGACGTCCAAGGGAGGACGGTCTTTTCAAATCAACGGGCAAAAGCTGAGACTGACCGTTGGACGATTGAGACGCAAGTTGGATGTCACCATCGCTGAGAGGGTTAAGCCAGCTTCTGTCTGAAATGTGGAGAAACCAAGCAAAGGAAGGTCAAACGGCTCCTTCCACACCAAAACAAGATAACTTCTGATTGTGTTTGGTGCCCCTGGAAGACTAAACAAATCTCCCTGAAGATTCAAGACAAGACTGATTGCTTTGTCTATTTTCCCTCTCTCACTCTCAGCTGCAACCCAAGTTCACTTTGGACTGCTTCATTCAAGGCCGTCCTGGCAACTACCATCTGAGTTGGAGCGCGAAGGGGAGGCGGGCCAAACCACACACACGCGTACACGGACTGATGAACTGAAATGCCACATACATGCCACACACACTCCCTCCCCCATTTTCAACGTCTCCACCACACCTTTCTGCTGACGACTCGTGGTGATGACGTGTTGCGCTGATATAGCTGCGACTGCTGATCCGTTAGTCTGATAGCAACTTGTCTCGTGTTTTTTTGCTATGTATGTGCGCAGGTTGGCTTTTTTTGGTCTCTCACTTCTAATCACGACTCCCTTCGGAACCGTGATCTGAATTGATGTATCTTTTTTTACCCCCCCCCCCCCCCCCCCCCCTAATTTCTCTCTGAGTTTCTTTAACTCTGTTTCCTTTTCAAGACGGAGCGCCGTAATTGGCTGCCTGGGCATCTTAAAAACCCATGCAATTTCGTTGCACTTGTAACTTCGGTAACTTGTTGCGATGACAATAAAGACAATTCTGATTCTAATGGATTTACTGCATTTTCATCTGTTTAGAAGACGTTCAAAGAAAATGTTGGAGCCTTTAAAATCCACAGGACTTCTTGACCCCAGTGACTCTTCGGCATCACCAAAGTAGTGAACAATAATGTGTGAAGTGCTGAAAAAATGTGGAGTTTCACCCTCGAATGATTCCTATTCAACAGGATTTCATCTCAGAAAAAGTTGTGAAACCACTGAATTGTGGGAAACTGTGTGAGTTGGAATGTCTTTAGGTCCATGAAGGAGACCTTCCTCATTCCTTTACTGCCTTCAGCCACCAGGGGGCGACACAACCTTTATCTTCTGTCTCTTTCAGGGGCAGATGAAGAGTGAAGCACTTCCAGAAGACATTTCCTCAGTTTCCCTGGAAAAGTGAGGATTTCAGATGAAGCAAGAGTCCAATTATAGCCACGAATTCAACTCCTCATGGGAAAAGTAGAGACTTTTAAGCTCATTACAAAACAACAAAAAATATGATTGTGCAATATGTTATCCTGTTCAGAGACTTTTTGGAGCAGAATTCATGAATTCCAGAGTCATTTTGTTGGTTTTGCTCCATTAAAAACAACATGATTAGTTTAGAAATCCTCTTTAATAACAAGCAAGTTTTGAAAGTCTTCATTTCTAAATGATTCAGTGAATCAAACAGATTGAGGACCAAGGCCTTGCTTTACAAGTTACAGGATTCAATACAAAACACTTTCTGGTCCCACTGAGGGGAATTGGTCTTGGACTCAGTAACTTTGCCAGAAAAGCTTTGAAAAGCACAACGACAGTAAAGACATCTCCACAACCATTACAGAGCAGTGCTGCACAAATCCATTACAAGAAAGTCTCAGCTTCATCTGCTGCAACCCAACTGGAGCAACAGGAAGTCTCCTCTGAGCCTGGTTCCACAGGAAGTCTCCTCTGAGCCTGGTTCCACAGGAAGTCTCCTCTGAGTCTGGTTCTACAGGAAGTCTCCTCTGAGCCTGGTTCTACAGGAAGTCTCCTCTGAGCCTGGTTCTACAGGAAGTCTCCTCTGAGCCTGGTTCTACAGGAAGTCTCCTCTGAGCCTGGTTCTACAGGAAGTCTCCTCTGAGTCTGGTTCTACAGGAAGTCTCCTCTGAGTCTGGTTCTACAGGAAGTCTCCTCTGAGCCTGGTTCTACAGGAAGTCTCCTCTGAGCCTGGTTCTACAGGAAGTCTCCTCTGAGTCTGGTTCTACAGGAAGTCTCCTCTGAGCCTGGTTCTACAGGAAGTCTCCTCTGAGCCTGGTTCTACAGGAAGTCTCCTCTGAGCCTGGTTCTGCAGGGTTCTTCCTGTTACAGAGAGTTCTTCTTCCCTCTGTCTCTTCTCGCTCCAGTGGAATTGTGTCTTTTTCTGGCTAAACGTCTTTCCAGATGACTGCTGTCTCAGTCAAAGTGGTTCTAGTTGAATTGAAGTGACTGGAAAGTCTGCAGTCTTCTCTTCCTGCAGTGCAGTTCCTCTAAATGGTCGCTTGGTGGCAGCAGCAGACTGTTCTTCTCCTTCTCACACTGAGACCATCTCCGGCCTCCATGTTTCCCCTCAGGAGGGAAGACGCTGCCGTCCAGTTCCAAATGTCCCGACTCAGCATGAAGGACGGTGAGGAAGGTGAAGTGTGGTTGTGTTTGAGAGCAGCAGGGCCTTTCTAGAAAGAAGGAGGAAACACAGTGTGATGTGAAGAGATCCCTTCACTGCCACGGTCTTGGGGTTGGGGTACCAGACCCGGTCCGGGTCCTGTGATGGAAGCCCTTCACTGATCAGCCACAACATTAAGACCACATAGCGGCTGATGTGCAGGTTCCTCTGTGGTCCCCTGAGGAAGGAAGTTCTTTTCTTTAGAAGACTTTTAGAGCCTGGTTCCGTCCGCTCTGTGAGGAACTGGCTGCTTCAGGAAGAAATCCAGGTTCCATGAATGGAGGGATTCATTCTGACTTCAACCAACCGTGGTCACCATGAAAAACACACTGTCTGATAGATCAGCCTCTGAAATCAACCCAACCACTTCTGAAGCAAAGACTTTCCTTTAAAGAACAGAGAAGGGGTTCTGTCAGGGACGTGGAACCCTGGAGAACTTCTTAGAACCCACTGATCAGCTGTGTGGATGAGTTGATGAAGAAGACAAACCATCCATTCAGTCCCTCCTTCTCATGTCTGCTTTGAATCAGTTGTGTTGCAGTTATTGGGATTGAGTGATGTGTAAGTGTGATTGTAGAGCTCTGCGATTGTAACGCTTTTATATTTTATATTTACCTGCTCAGGGACTACGGATGGAAATTAGCCTAGGCTAAATCTGGTGTGAAGCACCTTTAAAGGGGAACGGCCGTTTTTACAATCTGGACCTTATTTCACATTCGTCACAACAACATTTACTCACCCGTTTGACTTTCGTGTGATTTGCAGTTGGTTCGGAGATAATTAGATGCTCCCATATCCATATAACGGCAGCGGGCGGGGCACCGACATGCAGCCGTTACAGACGCTCTTTTCTCTTATGTTTGTTGTGGTGTGGTAGATACATGTAAATTTATTAAGTCAGCATCACTTAGCGCTATTGGGAAGTCTGTAAACCGGCTAGATTGAGCAAATCTCCAGGAACTCTGAAGCGATGATGTCATCACACTGCGCCGTGGCGCACTGTGTTTGTTTACATGGAAGTAGCGTCTCTGCTCTGCAGTCAGACCACGGCATCTCGATCGGCTTTTTTAGGCAGTCAGAGTTTATTTTCAGCTGGTTGTAACTTTGGTACAATGGTCTGAGTGTGCATATATCCTGGCTGTGAAAGTAAAATGACAAGCTGGACGTCACTGAGCTCACAGGCTCCCACTTCGTGACCGGGATTTATTGAAGCTATGGCTAATAGCGCTCAACACGGACCCCAGCATCAAAGTTCCAACTTTACCACATTTGGATTAACGTAACGTGATGCTAATAATATTCATTTTTTCCTTTACTAATGTCTAGAGTTGGCTAGAATGTTATAAACTTGTTCCTACTTCTTTTGAGCAACAGTGTACAGAATATTTTACTGTTTATGTACAACTCTTGTCATTGACAGATATACTTGTATCATCCTTTGTTGTTGCTCAAATGAACTAAACAGTAAACATCCCAGCCTCTAGACATTAGTAAAGAAAAAAATGAATAGCATAGCTTCATGTTACCTCGACCTGTCCTCCTCCTGCAGCCGCTGGATGGCATTCTTTTTGAGGTTCTCTGGATCTTCTGGCCTTCATTTCTTTCCTGAACTGGGAAGAAGTCCTCCGATGTGAAGTGGGCAATACACACCCGATAATCCAAATGTGGTAAAGTTGGAACATTGATGCTGGGGTCCGTGTTGAGCGCTGTTAGCCATAGCTTCAATAAATCCCGGTCACGAAGTGGGAGCCTGTGAGCTCAATGACGTCCAGCTGGTCATTTTACTTTCACAGCCAGGATATATGCACACTGGAACCATTGTACCAAAGTTACAACCAGCTGAAAATAAACTCTGACTGACTAAAAAAGCCGATCGAGATGCCGTGGTCTGACTGCAGAGCAGAGACGCTACTTCCATGTAAACAAACACAGTGCGCCACGGCGCAGTGTGATGACATCATCGCTTCAGAGTTCCCGGAGAGTAGCTCAATCTAGCCGGTTTACAGACTTCCCAATAGCGCTAAGTGATGCTGACTTAATAAATTTACATGTATCTACCACACCACAACAAACATAAGAGAAAAGAGCGTCTGTAACGGCTACATGTCGGTGCCCCGCCCGCTGCCGTTATATGGATATGGGAGCATCTAATTATCTCCGAACCAACTGCAAATCACACGAAAGTCAAACGGGTGAGTAAATGTTGTTGTGACGAATGTGAAATAAGGTCCAGATTGTAAAAACGACCGTTCCCCTTTAAATAATGTTTTTCACACATTGTCCCTGTGAAATAAACCACTAAACTAAAACTAAACTAAACTAAAACTTATTGAGCAGATTATCAGCCGATCAGCCACATCATTATGACCACCTGCCTGGTGAGGTTCAGGTTCCTCTGCTGCTGAGATTCTACTGACTGCACAACGTCACAGCTGAAGAACTGTTTCATAACTGTTACATAACAGTTTAATAAAATTATAATACCTGCTTGATAATGAATTAAAATAAAAAAAAAACTCTTTTTCAAAGCGAATGGTTCCGATTTAGACCTAAGTCTCTGAAGAAGAACCCTTTTAGAACCCTTACTTCTGAGAGACATGAGACTTTTATTTTGTAGAGACTTGAGACTTGTGAACATCTCTGTCTTCATCTGTCACCCAGTCTGATTCTTTTAGCAGGAAATGACTCCAGTCTGCTGAGAGACAACACGCACACGCACACACGCACACACGCACACGCACACACACACACACACACACACACACACACACACACACACACACACACACATACACACACACACACACACGACACAGCTTGTGACAGCTATCATAAACTAAAGTCATTGTGGCCAAATTAAAGCATCAACACTGTATTATTGGTCATCCTCAATAGAGAGAGATTTCATCTCCAAAGTCTCAAAGTCTGAAGAACCAAATTCTCTTTCAGTGAAATCAAATGGACGTCATTTAAAACAACAGATCAGAATCTCATGGGTCAGAGTCAACCAGGTGATCTGATTGGTCAATAAAAGAAGATTTGATTGCAGGTCAAAGTCTTCTCTCACACAGAGTTAAATATTACCTGAGAATATTACTGGAGGATTGGAAGAATTCCAGAACCAAGAACCCAGTGGAGATGAGTGGATTGATCAGGATTGATTGATATGGACTGATGTGTGTTTCAGAGTCAGTGTTGGAGGAAACAGGAAGCCAGAGAGGAATGTGGATGTTTGTGTGAATGTTCATGAAGTGATCCACTCTTCACTGAACTCCAGTCAACTCTTCACTTCAACACAGAGTGTGTGTTCACACCCTGAACTCTCTCTCTACATTTCCTCCACCCCTCCCTTCAGAGCAGCAGTGGGTGGAGCCACATGGTGACTCAACAGGTGGAGAGCAGATAAATGAGTGTGACTTCTCCAGAAGTGAAGCAGACGGGAAAGAGAGGCTGGACGTCTGCTCAGGATTTCTACTGCTGTGAGTAGAAACTAATGCTAACACTCCAATCAAACAGCTGAGGGAGCTTGATGAGGACAGGACACACTGAGGGACATTACAAGAAACACAGCAGCTACTTTACTGACTTACTGCTTCCTTTGTGTCCACAGTAGCTAGCATTAGCTAACAGCTGAGTTTTCACATCTCTGTGGATTCAAACAGGAAGTCCACTGATGGGATTATCAGAGTGAGACAGACCAAAGACAGAGTGAGTGAGTTGAAAAGCAGAAGTTGAAGCTTGACATTCCAGCTGAACGACGGCTGGAAGGTGAAGTGAAGCTGCTGGATTTCCTGAATGAAATCAAGCTGTGACGTCCTCTCCCTTCTCTCCACACTGAGTCACTGCCTCCTCCTCTTTCACAGATCTCACAGCTGAGGGATCACTGACGTCTCTGAGCTGCAGGGGGCAGCAGCTCACCAGCAGAACCAGGGCAGACCAGCGTTCACAGGAGCAGGAAACCAGAGGAGGGTTGGGCTTCAAAGCTGCTGAGCAGGAAGAGAAACTCTTCAAACACTGGCTGTTGTTGAGAGGAGGAAATGGCTCAGGGAGGAGCTGAGCGACAGGACATCCTGAGAGAGACTGAAGAGGAGCTGCTACTGCTACAACCACAGCCAGAGAGCAGAGCAAACTTCTTACAATATTCACAGCAGATCACTCTGGATCCAAACTCTGTGAACAAAAACCTGAAATTATCTGATGGAGACAGAAAAGTAACTTATACAGAGGAAGTTCAGCCTTATTCTGATCATCCAGACAGATTCACTGATTATCTTCAGGCTCTGAGCAGAGAGAGTCTGACTGGACGTAGTTACTGGGAGGTGGAGAGGAGAGGACCAGTTACTGTAGGAGTCACATACAAGAACATCAGCAGAGTAGGGAGGGGAAAGGAATGTGGATTAGGATGTAATTACAAATCCTGGGCTTTAGAGTGTGACTCAAACAGTTATATTTTTTGGCGCATAAACAAAACTCCCTTCTCAGGTCCTGAGTCCTCCAGAGTGGGAGTGTACCTGGATCACAGAGCAGGTATTCTGTCTTTCTACAGTGTCTCTGAAACCATGACTCTCCTCCACAGAGTCCAGACCTCCTTCACTCAGCCGCTACACGCTGGAGTTAGACTTTATTATTCTGCAATCTCAGCAGAGTTGTTGAAACCTGAGTAGAGGACTCCATCAGATCTCCTTGTGTGGTTTTCTAAAGGAGCCTCCACATTTTCTGAGCTGAGACGTTGATGAGATTTCTGACAGGAAGAAGATTGAAACCAACAGATGGTCGGCCGTCTTCTCAGAGACTTTCTACGTGGACAAAAGGATGTGAGACGAGTGTGGAGAGACAGAAAGGAGCTGAGTTAGTGGAGACAAACATGGCCGCTGCAGCCATCAGTCCCCTCACTGATTCCTCAACTGATGCTTTTCTAATAGTTGGACTCATTTTTCAAGCTTCTCAAACAGGAAGTTCTTCTTCATGGACCACAGGAAGCTGCAGCTTTTCACACTTTGGGGGATTTGAAGTGGAAATTAGGAGCTTTCACATGTTTGGATTGATCAGTCTTTCTTTTTTCATGATTCTTTTCTGACATTTGATCCTTCAGAGTGAAGATTTGTGGATTTTCTTGAACAGTGAACTGATTGTTTTGGCTTTTTGGATCTTCATCTGTCACCAAGTGGCAGGAAGTTTGATTCTTTTAGCTGGAAATGACTCCAGTCGACAACAACAGTCAACAATTTACACACACACACACACACGCACGCACACACACACGCACGCACGCTCACACGCACGCACACACACACACACACACACACACACACACACACACACACACACACACACACACAGGTTTCTTTTAAAGGCATTAAATCAGTCATAAAGTGAAATGCTGCTTTATTAATTGTCGATTTGTTTCTTTTTCAAAGGTTTTTGCTTCAAATGTTGTTTGTGTGACGCCAAGAGAAACCAAGTCAGTCAACATGAAGCCTTTAATAAAATACATTCAATGATCATTCTAGACTGGATCAGCATTTGTTACACACACACACGCACACACACACACACACACACACACACACACACACACACACACACACACACACACACACACACTAATCAATGTGGTCAACAGTCAGTTTTGATTCAGGATTGAATTAACAAAAAGTGTTTTGATGAATGAAGACTTAGTGCCTGAAGTGAGAGTGAGAGCATGCACAAGAGCCAGTGAGAGTTAGCAGAGGAGCAACATTGTTATGTTACAGCTAGCTGTTCGCAGTTAGCTAGCTAACTAACTCACAAGTAAGCTAGGTGGCTAACAAAACTTCAGCTTTAAGGCTAAGCACAGGTAAGCTACCATATTGGCCCGAATACATGACGACTCTGATTATAGGACGACCCTTATTTTTCAAATATAATTTTGTGAAAATAAAAATATGTTGAAGACAGTAAGGTTCATCATAAAACAACTTTTTATTATTCTTGCAAAAAAACTCACAACAGAGATAACATTTCCAACCTGACCTCACAGAAATGCGTGAAATGAGCAGCATTCTTAGTACCAGATTGCTGCTCCTGTCACACATTGTGCTGAAATTGCGTTTGGTCACCACGCAAACAGTCTCCACTGAAAGTCGATCAGAATCCGTGGCGTGGCGGAGACACGCATTCTCAGCTTCAAAGATATCACACCATGGGTGTGGTTTCAGAGATCCCGGAAGTGCAAATGTAGACTAATCTGATATTCTGAAGAAAGATGTGTGGTGTATAGCTTTAAGCCACAGCGTAGTCATGACAACGGGACGTGACTGCCGTAAACAGGGGATACACAGTGCAGTGTAATGGCTGCTGATGTGCAAGAAATTACCGTGAGCGCACCACTATTATCCGTGTGTTATTGGACATAACATTGGCGACAAGGATGGAGCTCCCGCTTGCACCTCTGTCTCCTTTTCTTGCTCTACCCGGCGAACCACCGGTACCGTGGCCGCGCTGGTATGGGTCGTTCAGGACCTTTATCGAGGCCGTCGGGCTAGCCGAAGCTAGCGATGCTAGTCTGAGGGCTATGCTACTCCACAGCCTGGGCAGCGAGGGACAGCGGATTTTCAAAACTCTGGGAAAAGCACCGTGGTTTGACGACTGTGTGGCCTTGCTATCACAACACTTCGCTGCTCCACAGAGCGTCACCGTGCGACACATCGTCTTCCGCCAATGCAAACAGAGGCCAGGTGAGTCCGTTCATCATTACGTTACCGACCTCCGGTGCCTGGCCAGCCTGTGTAAATCTGGGACTTTGGAGGACGAGATGATCAGTGATCAAATAGCAGAGCACATGACCAACCCCCGGCTGCGGGAAAAGCTGTTTATGGCCCCGGACGACACGATGCTATCGAGAGCAGTGAAGCTAGCTTTCCAGCTCGAGTCGGCTGCACAGTTATCCTCACTGCTAGCGGCCTCTGACTCGCCTTCCTCCCACCCGGCTGCGCTGGCGCAGACAGTAGCCCTGACCACCCCACTCTCCGAGCCCTCCTCCATGCTCGACGAGCTTGAGGTGAACGTCGCGGGACGCCGAGACAGCACGGTACGGCAGCAATGTGGGAACTGCGGATTGCCGTCTCACCCCACACGAGCACCCAGCTGCCCAGCCACGGGACAGCAGTGCCAACGCTGTGGTAAGCCAAACCATTTCTCCAGATTGTGTCGCTCTGCCCCGGCCCCTGCGCACCCCCGGCCTCGCTCGTCTTCCGGCCCAACAACAATCCACTCAGTGGGCTCCAGCACCAGGCCGTTTAAGTGGTGCACGGTGGAGCTGGACGGTGTCAGCCTATCACTACTGCTTGACACAGCCCCCTGATGTCGATTAAGGCTGGTGCAGAAGATCTATATGGCTTCGGACATGCCAAGATTGGCATGGTGGGCACCGCCAACTTTGCTGTGTGTTACGGCTCCAAGGTCCTCCCAGCATTTACCTTCCAGGTATCACGTCAGGGCGCCAACCATCTTGGTTTTGTGCCTTCGGTTTCTCTATCATGGATAACCTGGGTGCCACCATACTGACGGTGGCCACGCCCTGGCTGCACCGCTGGCCATCCCTGTTCACCGGGCTGGGTTGCCTCGCCGCTTTCAATCACCAGCCACTCGTTGAGCCAGCTGTGACCCCAGTCATCCAACCCCTGCGGCGGCTGCCTCTCGCCCCACATGATGATGTCACAGCTGAGCTGCACAAGTTCCTGGATGCAGGCATCATTGAATGGGTGGATGCGTCCCCATGGATCTCCAACCTAGTTGTGGCGAAGAAGAAAACTGGCAGCCTACGGCCCTGCATCAACCTCAGGCAGGTAAACAAGGCTGTGATCCCTGATAAGTACCTGCTACCCACAATGGAGGACCTTTCAGCCAAGTTTCATGGCTCGACACTATTCTCAAAGCTTGACCTCCTGCAGGGCTATTTGCAGGTCCCCTCCACCCGGAGAGCCGCAACCTCACTGCCTTTGTGACCTACATAGGGGTCTTCAGATACACCCGCATGCCATTTGGTCTCAGCTCTGCTCCCAGCTGTTTCCAGAAGATTATGACCACCATCTTTGCTGGCATCCCGGGTGTGGTCGTGTACTTACTATTGCAACAACACATCATCAGTAGGGAAAAACTAACCTGTCTCACGATGGTCTAATCCCAGCTCACGTTCCCTATTCATGGGTGAATAATCCAACGCTTGGTGAATTCTGCTTCACAATGATAGGAAGAGCCGACATCCAAGGATTAAAAAGCGACGTCGCTATGAACGCTTGGCCGCCTCAAGCCAGTTGTCCCTGTAGTAACTTTTCTGACACCTCCTGCTTGGTACATGGAGCAACATCCGACCTGCACGATGACCGCCTTGCCAAAGTACTCGATGTGCTCGCTCACCACAACCTCACACTGAACGGGGAAAAGTGCGTCTTTGCCACGTCAGTCATCGAGTTTGTGGGTTTCTGCCTGACCGCTGATGGTCTGAGCCCACTCCACTCCAATATTGAAACTGTCCTGGGCCTGCCGGAGCCCTCCTGCCCCGCTCAGCTATCGTCATTCCTTGGGATGACAGCGTTCTACCTGTGCTTCCTGCCCCACAATTCAGAAACCACTGCCCCACTGCGCGCCCTTCTCAAACAGGATGTACCCTGGTCCTGACCGCCTGAGTGTTCTGCCGCAGTCCGACGACTGAAGACACAGCTCACCTCCCCTACTGTGCTCACCCATTTCGACCTGCAGAGCCCCACTCTGGTAACCTGCGACGCCTCCAACACTGCCATTGGTGCCGTGTTGTCCCAGCTCCAGGGTGGGACTGAACGCCCTGTGGCGTTTGCTTCAAGGTCGCTCACCCCAACTGAACAGAAGTACTCTGTGGGGGAGAGTGAGGCCTTGTTCTACGTCTGGGCGTGCGAGCGGTGGCATATGTATCTTTATGGTCAACACTTCACGCTCCGGACAGATCACCAGGCCCTTACAACTCTCCTGGCCACATCTGGATCAGGGCATACACCGCTCCACCTGTAGGTAGTCAGAGAGATTACAGGCCTACAATTTCACCACAGTGTTCACACTGTCATGTCCTCCGCCTCAGCCATCACGTAGGAGCAGCATTGCTCTGTTTCTCCTCCTTCCCCCTCCCTTTCTGTTCCTCAGGTGGGCGTGTGTCTTGGTGCGTGTGGGCAGGAGCGGCTGGGCCAGTGCAATCAGCTGATGAGCCTCACCTGTGGCAGAGTGGCCTGATCCCCTACACCTGGTCTTCCCCTATTTAACCGGGCAGGTGGTGCCACTCGATGCCGGACTGTCTTTTCGCCACATCTCAGCCAGCCTCTCCAGACTGCTTTCAAGACTCACCTTGACCGCCCACCGCTCCGCTCGATGCCTTGTGGGAACCTTCCTCCCCTCTGCTGCTCCACTGCATACTCTGAAGCTCTTCAGTTGGATTACTCCTGTTGGAGTGGAAAGAGAGACAGATAGGATATTATATGTCAAACGAAAGATTTATGGCCCCCAATAAACCCCTCCCCTTGCCATTTGTCCACCATCTGTCCAGCGTATGTCCAGTGCGCATTTGTCCCCCCCCCCCCCCCCCCCAACTTCCTTCCGTCTGAGGTCTTTTGAAGTTTTTACGACGGGCTAGGTGTTGACACATCTGAAGGGGTGAGAAGGAGTCAGACAGTCGGTTAGAGGGGGGTGAATTTATATTGTACCCGGAGATGGCGGAGAAACGTGTCATGAAGACGCAGCCGGAATCTCTCATCAGCGAAACTCCTGTCACGATTTTTAATGAATTTTCAATGTTGGGCACTACGCCGAAAAAGAGCGTTATATACCTTTACCGGACTCAGATGCCCCCGGAAGAATTGTTACATGAGGAATGGTCTCTATCCTCATACGGCGTTGGAGGTAGCTGGGGATTTTTCTTCAAATATGACATTGGCGAACTCTGTCTTTATCAGTTGGACGGCAATGAGAAATTTGGGCCTTTTTCGTCTCAGACAGCTGTCTCATCGAATGATTGGGGTGTTCTGACGATGCTGCTTGACAGGTATCACAGCTGGTGTACGGGGGATAAAGATTCAGGAGACTGTGCCCGCTTAACACAGTCTCCTGATTCACAAATTGATCAGCGAAAGATGAGATTCTGTGCTGTATGGCAGACTAAAACAGTGGCGTGCGGTCGGTGGTTTTTCCGTGCGAGCATGCAATCGTCAAACGACGAACGGCCGACAGATAGTTTTGTTTTGGAAACCTTTAACAGTGAGTGCGGAGTATACAGAAAGATTCTTGACTTACCATTTGATGCAATGATAGAGAAGATGAAAGAAAATGGTGGAAAAATAACCACTCTGTTTCACAACTCGCGTGATTGGAGAGACGTGGTTAGCGTGAGAAGAACACTTACGTTTTAAACCACGCCTTCTGCCTCGTACATGTCGTCGAGGACTATTTATTGAGAGGTGGGAGAAGTTGTGGCGTCAGTACATCTGTTATTTTTTTCTTCCTCGACATATAAAAAGGAGCTCTCTCTCGACTTCAGCCATGCAGAAGTACAGCAACAGGAGATTTTCTGCCGGGTTCAAGCGTCCTCATCCGGGGTACCCTGATCTGCTGAGTGAGGACTCTCTGTCTTTATTTTCTGAAACCCTCAGTCAGGAAGAAGAACAAGAAGACTTTCAAGCATTTTCTCCATCATTGTTATCATGCTCTCAGAACCCGAATATTTCTGCATACGGACCATCCTCTGTCCTGAACGAGGATGAGCTGACGTGCGACTGTCCTCATGCCCTCAGCCACGAGGAAGCTGTTTCATCATCATCATCATCATCATCTTCGTTGTCTCCCTGTTCTCACCCGACAACCGGCTTCAACAACGAGGAACTGGCCTGCAATTGTGATTTTGAAACTCTTCATCAGCGCAGTCTGGTGCAGGCAGGCAAGGCCGCTCCTGTGCAAGCGGAGGAGGGGGAGGAGGAGGAGGAGGAGGCTGCCCCGGTCTTGGTCAAACCCGGGGGAGGTGCAGGGCCTACTTCTCCAAGTGCTGGAGAATCTGGAGAGGATGATGTCGACGGCTGGATCTCAGCTGGTCTGATCGGTACAGTGAAACTGGGTTTGCTTCATCTGCTGAACCTGGTGATAGGCAGATACCAGAAGGAGACCTGTTACGGGTGCAGAACCAGTCACCCCAGTCAGAAGCATCACCCGTGTCTTGATGTTGAGACAGATGGCTATTTTTCGGAGCATTACGACCGCTTGATGGCCAGACTTTTCACACCCAAGCTGATCCCATCCATACAAAAGCTGTTGATCCTCAGGAAAATCCGTTCCGACGAGGAGAGAATCAGAGCGATCGTGGAAACCCTGATCTTTGAGCTCAAATCTGTTCGGAGAGTGGCAGAGCTGATCTGCGACTTTTACGACTCTGATGTCGGGCAGTCCGTGACCACTGATCAACTCTCTGCTGTGAGTGACTGCTGGAAGAGTGAGTGAAAAACAAGAAGAAGAAAAAAAAAAAAGAAGGAGGAGGAGGAAAGATGGGGAATTTGTTAAGTCAAACTATCGAGCTAGATGATGTTATTTCTCAGTTGAAGAGACTTCTAACCAATGTTATCTGTAAGAGAGTCCTGGGTTGTGCATACAGTATGATTACCGATGCTGAAATTCAACGCATGGAAAAAATTCATGCTCAAGTCCGGTCGTGTCGGGGAGATGCAGCATGGTGGGTTATGGTGCAAAACACGATAGCGAGTGCTTCCGAATCCAGTCTGTCCTCTGTATTTGCGAAAATTGTACACGAATTGTCTAAAGATTCTCTTTCTACAACTAAGTACCACATAATATCTTTGTACACGCTGTTTGTCGATGCCGTCTCACTCTCCATTCAATGCGGGCTCGGTCTCAGTCCTTCGGATGAAGTGGACAGACTTCATTCTGCTTTGCAGACGAATTTGGATTGTTCTATTCTGCGTAATGTGTTGGTGATGATAAAGCCGTATTATTATTACTAGTCAGTAGCGATTGATTTCACTCTTGTAGAAGTATTTCTGATTAAACTATGCCTCGAATAATAAAAATACTGTTGAAGTCTTCCCCCCACCGTCTGACTGACTGTTTGATCATTTACGACCGTACTGTAAGGGTGTGAGTGTTTGAAGCTAGCTACAGCGGCAGATTCTGGGTAGAAAACAAGACCTCACCATACAGAGATGCATAGGGTGTGCCTGATTTAAGGAAGTAGAAGGAAGTCACATCCGAGCGAGATGTCTGGGTGCGAGGATGGGAGCGGGGTGGGTTCTGATCTGAGGAAGTCAGGCATCCTCCGTAGGTGAAGAAAAAGAAGGGATCATAAAACGGGGGTAATCTAGTTCGACAGGTCTACTTCAAAGCTTTTATCAGATAGCATACGAGCAAGGGACGTCTGGGAGTCGATTGTGGGAACAGCATAGGAAGTTGTCTTATGAACAGGGTCACTCTGATAGAAAATTTAAAAAAAAAAGAGTTTGTTTAGTTCAGATACAATATTTATATGCTATTCTTAGAAGAAAATTGATTGTGAGCAGGTCATAACTTTTCTCAGAAACAAACTATGATACCTGTGTCCGAAGGATAAAAAAAAAAAAAAAAGATCTTTAAGTTTTCATCCTCTACTTTTTCCACTATTTCAACAGTCACATTCAGGAAGACATTACAAAGTACCACAACCCCATAAAAATCTTTTATTCCTCCTGAACAAAAGAAAAATAAGACAGTGAGTTCTACATATTTATTTTATCCGCTACTGTTCTCTCAACATCTCTTTACCCGTGAGCATGCGTCTTAGCATGTTTGTGTAATTATATTTTATAGGTGGATCCTATCAAAGAAGAATTTCTATCACCACCATGGACAGACAATAAGTCTATCTTTCTTCTATCTTGTATTGTTTGATCCGTAATCAGTTTCTCACAAAGAGTAAATCCGGTCTAATTTTAATTCGTACAAGAATCTTTGGGCTTCTCTTCACACCCTCACACTTCCCCCTCAGAAAGAATATTCACTTCCTCAAAGACCCAACCTCTCTCCAACACCTCATGCCGATCCTGTGATCTTATTGGAAGGATCAACAGTCATAAAAACCACCAAAAAAACAAATGCAAAATAGCTAGCTAGCACGGATATAAGTGACAGTCAGTCACTTCAGCTTGCAACAGGCAGAGCGAGGAAGGAGAGAGAAGAAGAAGAAGATCACTGCTTGAGAAAAAAACCAAACACCCCGTCAATAACACCACAAGATGGCCGGTAGGACGAATGGACTGGAAAATTATTTTCTCTTTGAAAAAGTGTGAGAGCGAGAAAACAAAGTGCATTTTAATATATTTTTCTAGACAAGACTAATTTCTTCGGTGAATCATCATCATCCACAGGGCCGACGACCCATTCTCGATGTAAGTACCATGGTTTTTAAATCTCATGTTATTTGATCAGACAAAAATGGACTTCTTTTTTTTAAACAAGTTTTTACCCCTGTTTAACTAAGTTTTTTTTTTTTTTTTTTTTTTTTTTAAGTTGAAGAAGAAGAAGAAGAAGACTTTAACCTGACCCGGGATGATTTTGGTAAATTGTTAAATCAATCCTGTATTTAATTGAGAATAATCGTCTATGGGATCTAATGAGGTTTGTTTTGTTTTTACGATTGACAGATGAGCTGGACAGGCTCGATAATCAGACTCGAAATCTGACCTCGACAGCCAGTGAAGTCCCAGGACCTTCAAACACAGGCCGTCAGAATCTGACAAGAAATAGGTCAATTATCACGGATTCTCTACAAGAGTTATCCTCTCTCCGTACCAGGGGTAATTTTTTTTTTGTTTTTAAATCTTCAGAGATCTCAAGACATTATGGAGGTCTCACTATCTCTGTTTTATTTAAATTTCCAGTTTTTCCTCCAAATCCAGAAGACACTCCAGGGACTTCTGGTTCTGCAGTAAGAGCTCGCTTTTCCCGGGGTAGGTTTACCTGATCTGATTCATACCTGGTTGTACATATGAGTATATATATATATATATTTTTAGGGACCGAGCCCCGGAGGGCAAGGTCTCTATTGTTATTCGTTCGTTTCTTCACTATTATTAGGGACCGAGCCCCGGAGGGCATGGTGGCCGCAGGCCACCATGCCCGTAGGGCAAGGTCTCTATTGTTTTTCGTTCGTTTGTCGTTCTCGTTCTTCTATATTATTAGGGACCGAGCCCCGGAGGGCAAGGTGGCCGCAGGCCACCTTGCCCGTAGGGCAAGGTCTCTATTGTTTTTCGTTCGTTTGTCGTTCTCGTTCTCCTCTATTATTATACTAACGCCCAAATAAACGCCAATTTGACCCCCTAAACATGCACGAAAACTCACCAAATTTGGCACACACATCCGGAACGGCGAAAAATTCGATAAAATGAAAAAAAAAACAGCATCTGCTCTCTAGCGCCACCTAGATCCCGAAAAACGTCTAAAACAGACGCTACGGCCCGCAGGAATGTCGTAGAGAGATCAAACCAACGTTGACGCGTTCGTCTCATCAAGATCTACATTTCACGCGCTCACACGCCTGACCTAAATCTAACAGGAAGTCCGCTACTTCCCTTTCAAAGTAAAATTTTGATCAAAATCACTCCTCACGAAAAAATTATCTCCTCCGAGACCGTTTGTCGCACAGACATAAGAGTCACACGACGTGAAAGCGGACAAATTTCTCTACAAAAGTTGTGAACAACTTTGTCAAAAGTCTGACGGTGTGGATTTTATTAGCGTACAAAGTTGGAAGTCTGAAATCCTGCCTTGCTCCGGCCCTCATCCGTTATAATGGGGAAAAAAGGAAAAAAGTCGCCTTTTTTCAGCACCTCAAACAAGTGGCGACTGCGGCTAAACCGTAACTCCTATCAACAAACCGAGCACATGGAAAGTTCCAGCAGGTTCTCCCGAACAAGATGATGTAACATAAGTGGGGAAAATATTATGAAATATGTACGTTTACACAGGTAAGAAAAGGTGTGCGCTCTGCATTTTTTTTGTTCTCAGTTATAATGGAGCCGGATGGGGAAAAATCTCGCGCTTCTCACAAACTGAGGCCTCTACGGTCCAAACTAAACGTCTGACTGCTCTGAAAGACTCACCAACTGAAAGACAACAAATTTTCCTATCAAACGTGATATTTTTTGTTCAGTTTTGCCAAACAGCAAAGGAACAAGGACCAGTTGTTTCCCCAAAAAAGACTTTTATTTTCTCCTCTCTCCACTCTAACTGAAATGGCCATATATGGGCATACAGTGCAGTTACACAGCTGACAGCAGCTGTCAATCAAACTCTGCCACTGATTGCCTTCATTCAGTGACTGTCAAAAGCAGCTGGGAGAAGCTAACAACTCCATGTTAGTGGATGACTGATGCCACCAGCTCCATGTTAATGGATGGAACATGCTAACAACTCAATGTTAGTGGATGGGAGACGCTAACTACTCCATGTTAGTGGATGGGAGATGCTAACAACTCCATGTTAGTGGATGGGACATGCTAACTACTCCATGTTAGTGGATGGGACATGCTACTTAGTGGAAGACAGATGCTAAGAGCTCCATGTTAGTGGGTGGGAAATGCTAAGAACTCCATGTTAGTGGATGAGACATGCTAACTACTCCATGTTAGTGGATGGGAGATGCTAACAGCTCCATGTTAGTGGATGGGAGATGCTAACTCCTCCTTGTTAGTGGATGGGTGATGCTAACTACTCCATGTTAGTGGATGGGACATGCTAACTACTCCATGTTAATGGATGGGAGATGCTAACTACTCCATGTTAGTGGATGACCGTTGCTAACTACTCCATGTCAGTGGATGGGAGATGCTAACAACTCCATGTTAGTGGATGATAGATGCTCACAACTCCATGTTAGTGGATGACAGAAGCTAACAACTGCATGTTAGTGGATGGGACATGCTAACAACTCTGTGTTAATGGAAGTCAGATTCTAACAACTTCATGTTAGTGGGTGTACGTCTCAGTCGCTGGCCGGCGGGGAGGCTCGGTCCCGACCAATGCCGCTTGCGGCTTTAATTAGGGACCGAGCCCCGGAGGGCATGGTGGCCGCAGGCCACCATGCCCGTAGGGCAAGGTCTCTATTGTTCTTCGTTCGTTTGTCGTTCTCGTTCTCCTCCTCCTCTATTATTATACTTACGCCCAAATAAACGCGAATTTTACCCCCTAAACATGCACGAAAACTCACCAAATTTGGCACACACATCGTGACCGGCGAAAAATTTCATGAAATGGAAAAATTAACCTCATCTGCTCTCTAGCGCCACCTAGAAACAGTCAAATTGTCGCCACGGCCCGGAGGAATGTCGCAGAGAGATCAAACCAACGTTGACGCATTCGTCTCACCGAGATCTAGAATTCACGCGCTGACACCCCTGACCTAAATCCAACAGGAAGTCTGCTATTTCCCTTTCAAAGTAAAATTTTGATCAAAATCACTCCTCACGAAAAAATTATCTCCTCCGATACCGTTTGTCGTACAGACATAAGAGTCACGCGACGTGAAAGAGGACAAATTTCTCTACAAAAGTTGTGAACAACTTTGTCAAAAGTCTAACGGTGTGGATTTTATTAGCGTACAAAGTTGGAAGTCTGAAATCCTGCCTTGCTCCGGCCCTCATCCGTTATAATGGGGAAAAAAGGAAAAAAGTCGCCTTTTTTCAGCACCTCGAACAAGTGGCGAGTGCGGCTAAATGGTGACTCCTATCAACAAACCGAGCACACGTAAAGTTCCAGCAGGTTCTCCCGAACAAGATGATGTAACATAAGTGGGGAAAATATCATGTTATATGTATGTTTTCACAGATAAGAAAAGGTGTGCGCTCTGCATTTTTTTTGTTCTCAGTTATAATGGAGCCGGATGGGGAAAAATCTCGCGCTTCTCACAAACTGAGGCCTCTGCGGTCCAAACTAAACGTCTGACTTCTCTGAAAGCCTCACCAACTGAAAGAAAACAAATTTTCCTATCAAACGTGATATTTTTTGTTCAGTTTTGCCAAACACCAAAGGAACAAGGAGCAGTTGTTTCCCAAACAGAAGCTTTGATTTTCTCCTGTCTCCACTCTAACTGAAATTACCATATATGGGCATCCAGTGCAGTTACACAGCTGACAGCAGCTGTCAATCAAACTCTGCCACTGATTGCCTTCATTCAGTGACTCTCAAAAGCAGATGGCAAAAGCCAACTACTCCTTGTTAGTGGATGGGAGATGCTAACTACTCAATGTTAGTGGATGGGAGATGCTAACTACTCCATGTTAGTGGATGGGACATGCTAACTACTCCATGTTAGTGGATGGAACATGCTAACAACTCCATGTTAGTGGATGGAACATGCTAACAACTCCATGTTAGTGGATGGAACATGCTAACAACTCCATGTTAGTGGATGGAACATGCTAACAACTCCATGTTAGTGGATGACTGATGCCACCAGCTCCATGTTAGTGAATGGGAGATGCTAACTACTCCATGTTAGTGGATGGGAGACGCTAGCTACTCCATGTTAGTGGATGGGAGATGCTAAATATTCCATGTTAGTGGATGGGAGATGCTAACTACTCCATGTTAGTGGATGGGAGATGCTAACTACTCCATGTTAGTGGATGGCAGATGCTAACTACTCCATGTTAGTGGATGGGGAATGCTAACTACTCCATGTTAGTGGATGGGGGATGCTAACTACTCCATGTTAGTGGATGGGAGATGCTAACTACTCCATGTTAGTGGATGGGACATGCTAACTACTCCATGTTAGTGGAAGGGAGATGATAACTACTCCATGTTAGTGGATGGAAGATGCTAACTACTCCATGTTAGTGGATGACAGATGCTAACAGCTACATGTTAATGGATGGCAGACGCTAACTACTCCATGTTAGTGGATGGGAGATGCTAACAATTCCATGTTAGTGGATGGAACATGCTAACAACTCTGTGTTAATGGAAGACAGATTCTAACAGCTTCATGTTAGTGGGTGGACGTCTCAGTCGCTGGCCGGCGGGGAGGCTCGGTCCCGACCAATGCCGCTTGCGGCTTTAATTATTATACTAACGCCCAAATAAACGCGAATTTGACCCCCTAAACATGCACGAAAACTCACCAAATTTGGCACGCACATCGTGACCGGCGAAAAATTTTATAAAATACAAAAACGAAAACCATCAGCTCTCTAGCGCCACCTAGATCCCAAAAAACGTCTAAAACAGTCGCTACGGCCCGCAGGAATGTCGTAGAGAGATCAAACCAACACTCATGCGTTCGTCTCATCAAGATCTACATTTCACGCGCTGACACCCCTGACCTAAATCCAACAGGAAGTCCGCTATTTCCCTTTCAAAGTAAAATTTTGCTCAAAATCACTCCTCACGAAAAAATTATCTCCTCCGAGACAGTTTGTGGTACAAACATAAGAGTCACGCGACGTGAAAGAGGACAAATTTCTCTACAAAAGTTGTGAACAACTTTGTCAAAAGTCAAGCGGTGTGGATTTTATTAGCGTTCAAAGTTGGAAGTCTGAAATCCTGCCTTGGTCCGGCCCTCATCCGTTATAATGGGGAAAAAAGGAAAAAAGTCGCCTTTTTTCAGCACCTCGAACAAGTGGCGACTGCGGCTAAACCGTGACTCCTATCAACAAACCGAGCACATGGAACGTTCCAGCAGGTTCTCCCGAACAAGATGATGTAACATAAGTGGGGAAAATATCATGTTATATGTATGTTTTCACAGGTAAGAAAAGGTGTGCGCTCTGCATTTTTGTTGTTCTCAGTTATAATGGAGCCGGATGGGGAAAAATCTCGCGCTTCTCACAAACTGAGGCCTCTGCGGTCCAAACTAAACGTCTGACTGCTCTGAAAGCCTCACCAACTGAAAGACAACAAATTTTCCTATCAAACGTGATATCTTTTGTTCAGTTATGCCAAACAGCAAAGGAACAAGGACCAGTTGTTTCCCCAAAAAAGACTTTTATTTTCTCCTCTCTCCACTCTAACTGAAATGACCATATATGGGCATACAGTGCAGTTACACAGCTGACAGCAGCTGTCAATCAAACTCTGCCACTGATTGCCTTCATTCAGTGACTGTCAAAAGCAGCTGGGAGAAGCTAACAACTCCATGTTAGTGGATGACTGATGCCACCAGCTCCATGTTAATGGATGGAACATGCTAACAACTCAATGTTAGTGGATGGGAGACGCTAACTACTCCATGTTAGTGGATGGGACATGCTAACTACTCCATGTTAGTGGATGGAAGATGCTAACTACTCCATGTTAGTGGATGGGAGATGCTAACTACTCCATGTTAGTGGATGGGAGATGCTAACAGCTCCATGTTAGTGGATGGGAGATGCTAACGACTCCATGTTAGTGGATGGGAGATGCTAACAACTCCATGTAAGTGGATGGCAGACGCTAACTACTCAATGTTAGTGGATGGGACATGCTAACAACTCCATCTTAGTGGATGACAGATGCTAACTACTCCATGTTAGTGGATGGGAGATGCTGATTACTCAATGTTCGTGGATGGGAGAATCTAACAGCTCCATGTTAGTGGATGGGAGATGCTAACAGCTCCATGTTAGTGGATGGGAGAAGCTAACAACTCCATGTTAGTGGATGACTGATGCCACGAGCTCCATGTTAATGGATGGAACATGCTAACAACTCAATGTTAGTGGATGGGAGACGCTAACTACTCCATGTTAGAGGCAGGGAGATGCTAACTACTCCATGTTAGTGGATGGGAGATGCTAACTACTCCATGTTAGTGGATGGGAGATGCTAACAGCTCCATGTTAGTGGATGGGAGATGCTAACGACTCCATGTTAGTGGATGGGAGATGCTAACAACTCCATGTAAGTGGATGGCAGACGCTAACTACTCAATGTTAGTGGATGGGACATGCTAACAACTCCATCTTAGTGGATGACAGATGCTAACTACTCCATCTTAGTGGATGGGAGATGCTGATTACTCAATGTTCGTGGATGGGAGATGCTAACAGCTCCATGTTAGTGGATGACAGATGCTTACAGCTCCATGTTAGTGAATGGGACATGCTAACAACTCCACGGTAGTGGATAAGTGATTCTAACAGCTACATGTTAGTGGATGGGACATGCTAACAACTCCATGTTAGTGTATGGGACATGCTAACAACTCTAAGTTAGTGGATGACAGATGCTAACAGATGTAAGTTAGTGGATGGGAGAAGCTAACAGCTGCATGTTAGTGGATGGGACAAGCTAACAACTCTGTGTTAATGGAAGACAGATGCTAACAGCTTCATGCTTGTGGGTGGACGTCTCAGTTGCTGGCCGGCGGGGAGGCTCGGTCCCGACCAATGCCGCTTGCGGCTTTAATTAGGGACCGAGCCCCGGAGGGCAAGGTGGCCGCAGGCCACCTTGCCCGTAGGGCAAGGTCTCTATTGTTATTCGTGTGTTTCTCGTTCTCGTTCTTCTTCTTCATTATTATACTGACCTACCAAGTAAACGCAAATTTGACCCCCTAAACATGCACGAAAACTCACCAAATTTGGCACGCACATCATGACCGGCGAAAAATTTTATAAAATGGAAAAATTGACCCCATCTGCTCTCTAGCGCCACCTAGAAACAGTAAAATAGGCGCCACGGCCCGCAGGAATGTCGCAGAGAGATCAAACCTACGTTGACGCGTTCGTCTCATCGAGATCTACATTTCACGTGCTGACACCCCTGACCTAAATCCACCAGGAAGTCCGCTATTTCCCTTTCAAAGTAAAATTTTGATCAAAATCACTCCTCACGAAAAAATTATCTCCTCCGAGACCGTTTGTCGTACAGACATAAGAGTCACGCGACGTGAAAGAGGACAAATTTCTCTACAAAAGTTGTGAACAACTTTGTCAAAAGTCTAACGGTGTGGATTTTATTAACGTTCAAAGTTGGAAGTCTGAAATCCTGCCTTTCTCCGGCCCTCATCCGTTATAATGGGGAAAAAAGAAAAAAAGTCGCCTTTTATCAGCACCTCGAACAAGTGGCGACTGCGACTAAACCGTGACTCCTATCAACAAACCGAGCACACGTAAAGTCTCACCAGATTCTCCCGAACAAGATGATGTAACATAAGTGGGGAAAATGTTATGATTTATGTACGTTTTCACAGGTATAAGTTGGTGTGCGCTCTGCATTTTTTTCCCTGTCAGTTATAATGGAGACGGATGGGGAAAAATCACGCGCTTCTCAAAAACTGAGGCCTCTGAGGTCCAAACGAAAAGTCTGACTGCTCTGAAAGCCTCACCAACTGAAAGACAACAAATTTTCCTATCAAACGTGATATTTTTTGTTGAGTTATGCCAAACAGCAAAGGAACAAGGAGCAGTTGTTTCCCCAAAAAAGACTTTTATTTTCTCCTCCCTCCACTCTAACTCACATTACCATATATGGGCATGCATTGCAGTACACAGCTGACAGCAGCTGTCAATCAAACTCTGACACTCAATGACTTCATTCAGTGATTCTGGAAAGCACATGGCAAAAGCTAACTACTCCTTGTTAGTGGATGGGAGGTGCTAACTACTCCATGTTAGTGGATGGGACATGCTAACTACTCCATGTTAGAGGATGGGAGATGCTAACTACTCCATGTTAATGGATGGAAGATGCTAACTACTCCATGTTAGTGGATGGGAGATGCTAACTACTCCATGTTAGTGGATGGGAGATGCTAACAGTTCCATGTTAGTGGATGGGAGATGCTAACTACTCCATGTTAGTGGATGGGAGATGCTAACAGCTCCATGTTAGTGGATGGGAGATGCTAACTACTCCATGTTAGTGGATGGGAGATGCTAACTACTCCATGTTAGTGGATGGGAGATGCTAACTACTCCATGTTAGTGGATGGGACATGCTAACTACTCCATGTTAGTGGATGGGAGATGCTAACTACTCCATGTTAGTGGATGGGAGATGCTAACTACTCCATGTTAGTGGATGGGAGATGCTAACTACTCCATGTTAGTGGATGGGAGATGCTAACAACTCCATGTTAGTGGATGGGAGATGCTAACTACTCAATGTTAGTGGATGGGAGATGCTAACTACTCCATGTTAGTGGATGACAGATGCTCACAACTCCATGTTAGTGGATGACAGAAGCTCACAACTGCATGTTAGTGGATGGGACATGCTAACAACTCTGTGTTAATGGACGACAGATTCTAAAAGCTTCATGTTAGTGGGTGGACGTCTCAGTCGCTGGCCGGCGGGGAGGCTCGGTCCCGACCAATGCCGCTTGCGGCTTTAATTATTATACTGACCTACCAAGTAAACGCAAATTTGACCCCCTAAACATGCACGAAAACTCACCAAATTTGGCACGCACATCATGACCGGCGAAAAATTTGATAAAATGGAAAAATTGACCCCATCTGCTCTCTAGCGCCACCTAGAAACAGTAAAATAGGCGCCACGGCCCGCAGGAATGTCGCAGAGAGATCAAACCAGCGTTGACACGTTCGTCTCATCGAGATCTACATTTCACGCGCTGACACCCCTGACCTAAATCCAACAGGAAGTCCGCTATTTCCCTTTCAAAGTAAAATTTTGCTCAAAATCACTCCTCACGAAAAAATTATCTCCTCCGAGACCGTTTGTCGTACAGACATAAGAGTCACACGACGTGAAAGAGGACACATTTCTCTACAAAAGTTGTGAACAACTTTGTCAAAAGTCTAACGGTGTGGATTTTATTAGCGTTCAAAGTTGGAAGTCTGAAATCCTGCCTTGCTCCGGCCCTCATCCATTATAATGGGGAAAAAAGGAAAAAAGTCACCTTTTTTCAGCACCTCGAACAAGTGGCGACTGCGACTAACCCGTGACTCCTATCAACAAACCGAGCACACGTAAAGTCTCAAAAGATTCTTCCGAACAAGATGATGCAACATAAGTGGGGAAAATTTCATGATTTATGTACGTTTTCACAGGTATAAGTTGGTGTGCGCTCTGCATTTTTTTTGCTCTCAGTTATAATGGAGCCGGATGGGGAAAAATCTCGCGCTTCTCCCAAGCTGAGGCCTTTGGGGTCCAAACTAAAAGTCTGACTGCTCTGAAAGCCTCACCAACTGAAAGACAACAAATTTTCCTATCAAACGAGATATTTTTTGTTCAGTTATGCCAAACACCAAAGGAACAAGGACCAGTTGTTTCCCCAAAAAAGACTTTTATTTTCTCCTCTCTCCACTCTAACTGAAATGACCATATATGGCCATGCGGTGCAGTTACACAGCTGACAGCAGCTGTCAATCAAACTGTGACACACAGTGCCTTCATTCAGTGACTCTCAAAAGCAGATGGCTACAGCTAACTACTCCTTGTTAATGGATGGGAGATGCTAACTACTCCATGTTAGTGGATGGCAGATGCTAACTACTCCATGTTAGTGGATGGAAGATGCTAACAACTCCATGTTAGTGGATGGGACATGCTAACGACTCCATGTTAGTGGATGGGATATGCTAACTACTCCATGTTAGTGGAAGGGAAATGCTAACAGCTCCATGTTAGTGGATGGGAGATGCTAAATACTCCATGTTAGTGGATGGGAGATGCTAACTACTCCATGTTAGTGGATGGGACATGCTAACGACTCCATGTTAGTGGATGGAAGATGCTAGCTACTCCATGTTAGTGGATGGGAGATGCTAACAGCTCCATGTTAGTGGATGGGAGATGCTAGCTACTCCATGTTAGTGGATGGGAGATGCAAACTACTCTATGTTAGTGGATGGGAGATGCTAACTACTCCATGTTAGTGGATGGGAGATGCTAACTACTCCATGTTAGTGGATGGGAGATGCTAACTACTCCATGTTAGTGGATGGGAGATGCTAGCTACTCCATGTTAGTGGATGGGGGATGCTAACTACTCCATGTTAGTGGATGGGAGATGCTAACTACTCCATGTTAGTGGATGGGAGATGCTAGCAACTCCATGTCAGTGGATGGGGGATGCTAACTACTCCATGTTAGTGGATGGGAGATGCTAGCTACTCCATGTTAGTGGATGGGACATGCTAACTACTCCATGTTAGTGGATGGGAGATGCTAACTACTCCATGTTAGTGGATGGGAGATGCTAACTACTCCATGTTAGTGGATGGGAGATGCTAACTACTCCATGTCACTGGATGGGAGATGCTAACTACTCCATGTTAGTGGATGGGAGATGCTAACACCTACATGTTAGTGGATGGGACATGCTAATAACTACCATGATAGGGGTTGGACGTCTCAGTCGCGGGCTGGCGGGGAGGCTCGGTCCCGACCAATGCCGCTTGCGGCTTTAATTTAAAGTAATTATTTGATGTCTCCTAGCTCTGAGCCGTTTCGACGACATTGATCACACTCAAGTCTCGGGAGACCTCAACAACCTCCGTACTTCCGGTAAGTCTTTTTTTTTTAAAGTTTATTAAGTTTGTTTAAAATAAAAAATAAAACTTCTGACGATCGTCTTCATATTAAAGATCTCCTGTTCGCACCTGGTCGAGTAGAAACCGCTGTCAATACAAGCGAGGTGGTTGATCTCACTGGTAAGATTTTTTTTAAATATTGATGGTGGGATAAAATAATAATGCCATGCATGTGTGTAACCTTTTCTTAAATTATTCCTGTATTTTAAGGGCCTACGCAGACCGAGCCTCCTACTACAATCCAGGAGCTCAGAGGCATGTATTTTATTCTTTCTATATTCCTTGTTTATTTATTTACTCAGTCTTAAATGATCCTTTGATTAATTTATTTATCTGTTTATTTTTTCAGCTCTCGTTCCAAGAACACCATCTCCACCAATCGCTGATCACGACCCCGAAACTGTGTCTGAGCCTGAGGCTGATCCTGGACATGACAGCGAGACTGACGATGATCTGAGGGGTAGGTTTTACGACTGAGATGTGGAGAAAAACTTTATATTTATAACATGTATGTATGTATTCAATTTTTTTTTCTTTTCATTTAAAGGCCCGGCTGAGGTACCACCACCACCACCACCACCACAGGATGGTGCGGACATCCACTATGTGAATGGTAAGTACTTTATTTTGTTCTCACTAACTGTTCTGTACATAATTGGGGAATATATATATATCCTATACGTGACTTTTCCTCTATCCTCTTTTTAGATTTTTTTGTTCGAGATACGGAGTTGGGAGAAGACCGGACTCTTCTCGGCATCGTTAGAAATGCTGCTTTCGACACGGCGCTTCGGAAGGCCAAAGCAGTTGCTGCCGACGTTCTGAACTGGAGCTTCATGCGCGGTGGGATAGCATATCTTCAGTACGGTGATCTGCAACGGCTCATGGATGAGCGCTTAGAGCAAGCCTTGTCCTGTTAAAAAAAAGAAAGAAAACATCCTGAAGCAGTAAAGCACGACATTCAAAAATAAATGATTGAAAATCCCCGAGCAGTGTGATTTCAGAAAAATTAAAACCCCATGGCGCGCATTTTAGACTTAAACTTTCTGTTAGAGTGCCTGGTTCGAGATCCTGAATCATTCATAATAAACGATGTGAATTTATCACCGAGTGCATTTCAATCTGGGTCTGGTTACCATTCCGATTCGTCAGCATCATACCCCAGTGTCAGTCATGAACCTCCTCCTCCTCCCCCTCCCCCTCCTCCACCTCCTCCTCCTCCTCCTCCCCCTCCCCCTCCTCCCCTTCCTCCTCCTCCTCCTCCACCTCCTCCCCTTCCTCCTCCTCCTCCTCCTCCTCCCCTTCCTCCTCCTCCTCCACCTCCCCCTCCTCCTCCTCCCCCTCCTCCTCCTCCTCCTCCTCCTCCCCTTCCTCCTCCTCCTCCACCTCCTCCTCCTCCTCCTCCCCCTCCTCCTCCTCCTCCTCCACCTCCTCCTCCTCCTCCCCCTCCTCCTCCTCCCCCTCCTCCTCCTCCTCCCCCTCCTCCTCCTCCACCTCCTCCTCCTCCTCCTCCCAGTCTACCCCACTCAGAACCATCTTGCTCCAATTCAGATTTGCAAAATGATGCTTCAGCATCAAGAATTTTGCGTGATCGATTTAATAATGTTGAGATAAGACAGACGTTAAACCTTCCAAATACACAGACTGTACCAGATCTAGCAGAGTTCTACGAGAATGTTATGAGAGTCATCGAACATCTTGCAGAGAGAACCAGGTCGGAATCTAACCGTAATGACCTGGTTCAATTGGAAATTGTCGGTGAGAATGTGCGAGAGCACGTTTCTTTCACTGTTGACCAGCATGGTGATAACATTCTCCCCGCATTTGAAAATTTACTCGATCAAATGGTTCAGTCAAATACAGATGTTGCTGCCGACGCAGGACTCGAACTCGTCGTACAGGTTGTACGTGACCCGCGAGGGGGAATTAAGAGAAAATTAGAATGCACACTTGAACATGAGGTGTTACAGCGTAAGAGGCGTCACCTCTACATCGTCTACAATAGGACCGACAAGCTCTGTTTCTCCATTTGTCTGGCACATTTAACAGATCCCAAATTAAATGATTCACAGGCTGAAGAAAGGGGAAGATGGTTACAGCACCAGGCAGGCTTGACAAGTCAGACTGAAGTCTCCTTCACTGACATCCCTAAATTTGAGGAGCTCTTACAACGGAAAATAGTCATATTCATGAGAAATCGTGAAAATAGAGCCCTCTCGAAATTTGAGACAGCTTTCAGTGACCGATCGCGCCCAATTTTCTTGTACTTAGCTGAAAACCACTTCTCGGGGATTAAAAACCTCAAAGGGTTCCTTGGTGTCCGCTATGTATGCAGTTTCTGTTTTCAAGGATACCATAACCCTCATACACACAGCTGTGGCGGTTACTGTCCTGTATGTAATGACCCTGACTGTAAACAGAGGGTGTGGAGCCCTGTGACCTGTGATCGTTGTAACAGAACCTGTCGTTCGTCAGAGTGTTTCGACAAGCATAACGAGCCGAGAGAGAGAAACCGTGGTGAGACGTATGCTAGTAACTGTGATATTTACAAGAAATGTCTTAAATGTAACTCTACATACATGAAAAGATTGTCCGGGGAGAACAGAGAGCATGTGTGTATAAAGAGACGTTGTAAAACCTGTGGTGAGAGCCTTGCAGATGAGTCAGAAACCGCTGGTAATCAGGATCGTCACCTCTGTTACATGCAGCCTTTAAACGTAGACGAGAAACACTCGGAGAAGTTGATTTTTTATGACTTTGAGACATTTGTTGATCAGGCGGGTGTGCATAGACCGTATCTGGTCTGTACAAAAACCTTGAGCGGTGTTGAATGGTATGCTTACGGTCTTGACTGCGTGGAGAAATTCATCGCTCATTTCAGAAAACCTCGCTACAAAGACTCGGTCTTCATTGCGCATAATTCGAAAGGATTCGATAGCTACCTGATCGTTAACACCATGGTTAAATTAGGTATTGAACCCTCTCTTATTATGATGGGTGGTAAAATTCTGAAGCTCAGTGAGTCGGACTATAACCTAAAATTCATCGACTCTCTCTCTTTCCTCAGCATGCGTCTCTCTGATATGCCGAAAGCAATGGGGTTCGAGGATCAGTCAAAAGGCTTTTTCCCTCACAAGTTCAGCTCCGCAGGGAGTCTGAAATACACGGGACCGTACCCCCCACCTACTGATTATGGTTTTGAGCGTATGTCGCGCCCCGAACAGATGAAATTTCAGGAGTGGTATGATTCGGTCTCTCGCGGTGTATTCGACTTTGAGAAGGAAGCTTTGTTTTACTGCAAAAACGATGTCCAGATTCTCTTTGAAGGGTGCGTGAGATTCAGAAATCAGTTTCTGAATGAGACAAAAGTTGACCCGTTCAGTCGGATAACTATATCCTCAGCCTGTATGAAAGTTTTTCTCACAAACTTTCTACGTCCTCGCACACTCGCCATTCCTCCTCCTGATGATTACCGTCGTCAGGTCAAAAGTTACTCTCACGCTTCTATCCAGTGGTTGGAATATGTGTCACACAGCCGGGGTGTTTTCATTCAGCATGCTCTAAACAGAGGCGAGAAGCAAATAGGTCCTTACTTTGTTGACGGGTTTGCAAAGATCGGTGATGTGGAATGGGTTTTTGAGTTCCAGGGTTGTTTTTTCCACGGCTGTCCGATTTGTTTTCAGCCGCATGAAACATGCCCTCTGACTGGGAAGCCCTTTGAAGAGCTGTACACAGCTTCAGAGGAAAAATTACATCGGCTGAGATCCGTCTACGGTCTACAGACCTGTGTGATTTGGGAACACGAGTGGCTGGAGATGAAAAAATCAGATCCGAGAGTAGGCGAGTTTCTGAAGGAATTTGACCCTCCTGAACCTCTCTCCCCCAGACAGGCTCTGTACGGAGGCCGTACGAGTGCGCTGCGGCTGCGGTACACAGCGGGTGCTGGCGAATCTGTGCATTACGTGGATGTAACTTCATTATACCCGTACGTAAACAGCAGTTGCGCTTATCCTTTAGGCCATCCCATCGTAATTCATGAAGATTTTGACGACCCTCGAAACTACTTTGGGTTAATTCGAGCCGTTGTCAACCCTCCGAGGGGTCTCTTTCACCCGGTGTTACCTTACAAATCTTCCAGAGGTAAACTGCTGTTCACTCTCTGTCGCACCTGTGCTGAGATAAATAACCAGATGACCTTATGCGATCATGATGAAAACGCCCGTGCATTGACGGGGGTGTGGGTCACTCCCGAATTCAACAAAGCTCTGGAGCTCGGGTACAAAGTTGCAAAAATCATCGAAGTTTGGCACTTTAGCGAGCGAAGCGACTCTGTTTTTGTAGGATACGTGCACACTTTTCTGAAGGGGAAACAGGAAGCGTCAGGCTACCCGGCAGATGCGGTGGATCAGGAAAGCAGGGACAGATACATACAGCAGTACAAACAGGAGCAAGGCATTCAGCTCGATGCGGCCAGAATCCGCTTTAACCCGGCACTTCGCTCTGTCTGCAAACTGGCTCTGAACTGCTTCTGGGGAAAGATGGCAGAGAGGCCTAATCTAACACAGACCTCAATCGTGTCTGATCCTGCACAGTTCTTCAGTTATCTGTTTTCAGGAAAGTATCAGATCAAGTACTTTTCTTTTCTGAACAACGACGCTGCTTTGGTTCAGTGGAATTACAACGAGAGGTGTCTTGTTCCACCCGGGAGAACCAATAACGTATTTGTCGCCGCGTTCACTACAGCTTACGGACGCTTGAAGCTTTACAGTTATCTGGAGAGATTGCAGGAGAAGGTGCTCTACACAGACACAGACAGTTTAATTTTTCTCCTGAAGGATGGTGACACACCTCTCGAGCTGGGTAATTATCTGGGGGATTTAACGGATGAACTCTCGGGTGACACCATTTCCGAATTTGTGGCGGCAGGTCCCAAGACTTATGCGTATCAGACAAAAAATGCTAAAAAGGTGGTGATGAGAGTGAAAGGGATTACTCAGACTCGTGACTTTTCTGACAAAGTCAGCTTTGACAGCGTGAGGGAGCTGGTGGAGGGCTATCTCAGATTCCAAAGGAGTGATTCGGTTGACATTCCTCAGCAAAACATCATCAGAGACAAAAGGGGGTTTCTGCTGAAAAATTCTTCATTCACGAAAAAGCTGCGCATCGTTTATGACAAGAGAAAGCTCTCCCAGGATGGTACTTCTGTACCGTTCGGTTATTAGTAAATAACCTGATCTCGTTGCTGATGTTGATGATTTTTTTTTTTTTTTTTTTTTTTTTTTAATGAAATGTCAGACTTTACTGCGATGGAGGAAATTGATTTTGATCCTAGATTTTGTACGCCTTTTTCATGTCTCATTTCAGGCCCGAGCGGCTCTGGGAAGTCATTTTTTGTAAAAAGTGTTTTGCAGGATTGTGAAAATGTAATGAATCGAAAACCGGATAATATTGTTTGGATTTATACTTCGTTTCAACCTTTGTATGCCGAGCTGAAGAAGACCAATAAAAACATAACGTTTGTGAAAGGATTGCCTGAATCATTCGAAGATGAGACCCTGTTTCCTCCTGATAAGCAACATCTGGTGGTCTTAGATGATGTGGTTTTCGAGGCTTCAGATCATCCTGAGGTAGTGCGGATTTTTACTCAGTACAGGCACCACAGACAGATGTCCGTATTCATGCTGACACAAAATGTGTTTCATCAGGGTAAATACTCACGTACAATCAGTCTTAATTCAAACTATTTTGTCTTATTCAAGAACCCGCGTGACAAGCTTCAGATGAAAACATTAGCTCATCAGATCTTTCCATCACAAAAAGCATTTTTCCTGGCGAGTTTTGACGATGCTACAAAGGACCCTCACGGGTATTTAATCGTCGACCTGACACACAGCTGTCCAGAACAGTACAGACTTAGGACAGGTGTACTGCCTAACCAGTGGCCTGCGGTTTATATTCCAAAAAACAGATAAGACGACATGTCAGCGCGATTAAAAAGGAACGCTCCCTTTCTGAAAGCTCTGTATTATGCCACGCCTAAGAAGCGGAAGGATATTTTAAAGGACTGCCCGGCGGATCTCCTTCAGTCTTTGGCCGAAATCGCTCTCAATCTGTTAAAAGGGAACATTCCTCTCTCTCGCTGTCAATTTAAAAAACTCCACAGACATAAAAACTTGCTCAGACAGCTGGCTGATAGAAAGATCAGTCTAAAGCGGAAACGCAGCGTTTTGCAAACGGGTGGTTTCCTTCTACCTCTACTAACAACAGCCATTCCTCTCCTGGGAAACTTAATAGGAGGCTTGATCAATAAACGCAATTGAAAATGCAGAAAATGTATCTCGTGTCACCTCATCAACTAAACCGCCTGACTCACACAGCTTCAACCGCGTCTGATGCAAATGCATCTCCCAGCAGCAGCAGCAGCAGCAGCAGCAGCATGCGGCAGAATGCGGAACAAGACTTGGATTTCAAAATGAGGCAAATATTACAAGAAAGAGGACTTGACGCCTATGAAAAAATGAAAAAGTACAATACTCTGTTGCAGCGTTACCTTAACCTGGTCAGACAGGGAGAAAATGAACTCCATTCTCTGACTCTAACGCTGCCTCCTGAGGAGGGATCTGACAGACAAGCTAAGGAGCTGAAAAGATCAGAAGAGGAGGAGGAGGAGGAGGAGGAAGAGAAGCGAGAGGGAATGCAGGAGATATTAACAAACCTACCTACCCGTGATCGCAAAAATGCAGAGTATGTTTTAAATAAGTTATCGGAGACCGACAGCGGCTGGAGTTCCAGAGGAGAGTTTATCTATAGAGGTAAACCGTTAAAGGGTTCTCATGTGATTGATCTGGTGAAAAACTTAACAGCTGCGTATAAGAAACCCCCAAAGTCACAGCCACGAGGGTGGAAGCTGTTTCTTGAGACATTATCTGAGCTGAATGTCCCTGAGAGTGCGGTGTCTAACCCTTTCGCTCGTGAGCAGTTTAGAGTTCTCAAAAACCAGACGCATACAGACTATGATGACATGCTATCTTCACAATCCTCACCGAGTACCGAGATGAGAAAGAAGAAGAAGAAGAAAAAGTCTACGAAGAGAAATATTCCGTGGATCGACTTCACACCGTGATTTAAATAACACCATTTCCAGAGTTTTTTTTTTTTCTTTGTCTTTTAGAATTTTATTGACGTGAATAAAGTAAAAATGAATGAGATACAGAGTCTGATTTTTTTTTTTTTTGCAAAAGCAAAGCAATACAATTCATATTTTATAACAATCTCTAAACATTTGTAACGTACATGCGAGTTGATGTGGAGAAGACGAAGGAGAAGCAGTGATGCATCGTTGGAATTTCATAACAAACTTTCTCACCAAAACATCATTATGTATCACACTGTTTGTGTAGCGAGCAAGCACTTGTTTGTAAGACAAACCACTGGCTCTATGACACAGGTAAAAGACACAGTGATGCCCGCAGACGGTAGACAGCTCGTGTTGGAGTTGACGGTTGTGATAAATGATGTTTCTCGTCCCTCCATAATTTTCCAGAAAACCAAGGATGTTTTTCGGATAATAATGGTTGTCAGGACTTAATCCGAAGGAGTCGAAATAGGTGGAAACCCCTCCTTCTTCCAGCGTGATTGCTAACCAGTGTTCACCGGGTAGATAGTGAGGGTGGGTGTTTACGATATAATACGCTGGTAGCTTTGACGGGGGATGGTTCTGTAATTCATCCGAAGCCCAGACACCGCAGAACGTGTCACCTAACAGATGGTTCATGAGTATTTCCAGTTCAGCCGTGTTCATCCTTTTATTCAGTAATAATCCACCAGCACCTGTCGTTTCGAATTGATCTCGAGGATAGTATCGTACGCTGCGTAAACCACCAGAGTCGCCGTATGCGGTAAGGGGACCCTGAATCTCATCTCCAGTCTTAAAGTCCCGCTTGAAATGGGGTTCAGAGCTTCCACGTCCTCGTCAGGGTTTAGATTAAAAACAAATAAGCTATAGCCGTTTTCAAAATCGTCCCTGTCGATGCATAGAGGTAAATCTTTCAGGTGTCTCCCGGTGGCGGTGTACAGATTGTAAAACTCTCTGACCGAAATGCTTTGGTCAAATCGCGGCTGGAAAGCTTTTGAAGGGATCTGTCTCCCGTCCTGACAGAGAGCTAGATATTCCACATCGCAATGTTGAAAATCGAATGGGCACATGTCCCTCCGCCCAGTAAATGCGTTATGGTTGACCAACCCTAGAACCACGTATTTAGGCATCGTGCCTAGGAAAAGATTCTCCTGATTGCATACTCTCGAGTTTTGTGGAATCGAGTAAGTTTTCACATTGATTCTGGATATCGGGTAGAGCGCGTTACCTTTCATCAGGGCCGCTGCATGTCCCAGACGCACTGCTGGGGAGACTGTGACCTTTTTCACAAACAGAGAGGCGCCTAGTATTTTTAATTTGAAATCCGAATTGTTCGGAGCCATTAAACAGAACGCATCACTGCCTCTGGTCAGCTTGATCCGCATGTCTACGCTGTTTAATAACAGCCGTTCGCAAAAGAAAATGTCGGCGTGTAGAGGACCCATCACATGAAACTCGCTAGAAGCTGCACTAAATTTCGCCCTCTCGACCAGGCCTCTGTTGGGACCGTCAGCTCCGATGTTGATAGAATTCATAGCCCTGGAAGTATCTTTGTAAAAGAGACCTGCTGTGAACTGGCTTTTCAGAGATGCGTCTGAAAAGTTCAGCAGGGTTTCGATGATGGCTCTGTACGGATGAGTAGCGCTGGATTGAGAAATGAGTCTGTCACCCAGGGTCACATCCACCTGTGAGAAGATGGTGTTGACGGGGTAGTTAATCACCCCGACGCCCGCATCCCGTGCCAGATTTGTCCCGTCCCCGTTAACAATCTGCAAACGTAGATGAAGGAGGGTGTTCGCGAGATCCAAATACCTATCCCCATCGCCAGGGATGAAAAATTCAACGGGACCACCGTCTGTCAGCGCAGATATCGGCATAACCTCCAGATACTGACTCTGTTCAATAGAAAACTGTGTAGCCGGAGCACCGAATAAGTCCAGCTCTGACATGGTGCATTCTTGTGATTTTGTATGCAAAAGAGCCATGGTTAGGAGAATATGTCGTTGGACCTCCTTCTCTTTGGAGCTCTTCTCTGCACTGATTTCTTGCTCCCTTTTGTCTTCCGCTTTTTATGCGTTGCTAAACGACGCCCCGGCGGTCGTTTTCCAGGTCTGCGTGCCAGAAGCATGAGTCCCGATCCTGCCTGATCCTCTGCCTCCGGTTCCTGGTTCCGAGTCACGCGTCTCACGACGTGTCCGACAACATCAGAAGCAATGTTTTTAGCTGCCGATTTTAAATGAGGCCTCGCAATGGCGAATCCTCTCTTGAACAGAGGTGTAACAAAACGAAATAATTTTGAAAACATAGACCCTATCCCTCTACCGTACATCATAGGGGCTCCATTAAATCCTGGTAAATCTCCTCCCACCTGATTTTCATAATAATTCACAAACCTGTAAATGTCAGGTTTAGAGTATAACCGTGTCATTTTATTATAAAACTGTATCACGGAAAAAAAAAATCGGAGCAACACCTCACAACGAACAGTTACCCACGTAGGATGTCTGGTACTGAGCGATATCTTTGCGGGTTGAAGAGTTATATAGACTGGTTTTTTCAGGTTATGGGTCTGAAGTGAAGCGTAACAATAGATTTACCAAAGCTGAAGTTTGCTGGTTTGTTCTGATCCGTTTTTATCTGGACCTCGATATTTTCAATATGCTGCTTGGCCACTGGTAAATAATAGGCGGGGTTGAAGCGCTGTGTGACAAACTCTCCGAATGTACCCTGGATCTCAACGCTTCTCAAAAGCGGGGCGTAAACGTCCCCTACCAACTGCGGGCGAACCACATCGCTGTAACAGTAAAGATGATAAAAACCAGCCCTTAAATCTACAGGATAGGGAGCTGTCTTCTCCTCAAAATTGAACCATTCTCCGGCTTTGAGTCCGATCATGTACGCCAGAGGTGGGTAGAAACATACATGGATTTTACCACTTGCCAGGAAATCAAATTTCTTTAGGTTGTGATTAAATACGGGAACAATATCGGCATAGACTTTTTTAAATTGGGCTTCCAACTCCAGCTTTAATGGGTGTACGCTGTTGAAATGTCCTCCCTGAAAATAATGACGAGAAACTTTGCTCTCTGTCCCAGGTTCTCGAGGCTTCCGCCTCCAGTCAAAGTAAGCCTTCTCATGAGGTACGTTATACCATGTGTGTGGATAGGAAATCTCTGTTAAAGCGACCTCCCATTCTCCTATTAAGTCAATGTGCTGTGCTAAATCTACACGGAAACTGTCACTCTTATTATCTTTGAAAACTTCCAGGCTTGCGTTGGAGGGTAGAGTGATGTAAAACCCCTTATCCCTCGAACCGTACATGATGGAATGATGGTCTGTGTAAGCGGTTGAGGTTTTATATATCTTTTAAATCTGCGGCCTTCACCCAGCTGTTGAATTTTTCAGGCCAGTTTTTCCACCGCACCAAGACCTGCTTTTCCCCTCTCACGGTACGTTTATTCAGAATTTCTTCTACGTGATATGTCCTGTCTCCAGCCATATCCACTTTCTGAAGCTCCTGCTCATAGAATGAACCTTCAATCACTTCCCCGTCATAGTCTTTGAGTTTAAATACCATCGGAGTACGCGGGATGCATTCTGACACCGTAAAAACCTCGTCCGTGAAACTCTGTTCGTATTTTTTATCAAAGACCCCTCGCAACTTGGATATTCTGACAACATCGCCCACCTTAAATCCTACCTTTACTTTTTGTTTTCTCTTCTCTGGTGGTGTAGGCGTACCGTACAAATTGTGAAACACATGGCGGGTATTTTCCTTAGTCACATCAACCGGACGCATTTTTATACTGCTGTGGTAAGTGTTATTATAGCTTTTTACTAAGTCTGGCAGGACTTCCACGTACCGTCTAGTGTTCTTAGCAGTGAAATATCTCCACATTCTGGTCTTTAACGTTCGGTTAAATCTTTCAACCACGGAGGCTTTTAGATCACTGGCTGTGGCAAAATGTATGATGTTGTGTTTCCTCATCAGAATCTTGAAACTTTTGTTGAAAAATTCTCTTCCTGCATCAGTCTGTAGTTTTTCAGGCGTCTGGCTCTCGCGAAAGACGGATTCAAAGGCAGACACCACCTCAGCCGCGGTCTTCTTTCTCAAAGCTCGCACGTACGCTAATTTGGAAAACACATCGATGACCGTGAGTAAATAACTATACCCATCATTTTCATCCGTTAACGCGCGCATATCGCAAAGGTCTGCCTGAAATTGTTTGAGAGGTCTTGTAACAAAAACTCTGTTCCTTGGAAAATGTATCCTAGCCGGTTTATGCAGAGTATAGGTGTCTTGAGATGATAAAAAGTCTTTCACATCTTCCACCCTGACTTTCTTTCCCGTCTCATCTTGAACCGCTTTATGAAGCCGCTCTACCCCACCGAAACTACCAGGATGACTCGGCTTGTAATATAACCTCTTCATAACACGTTTCTCCGCCATCTCCGGGTACAATATAAATTCACCCCCCTCTAACCGACTGTCTGACTCCTTCTCACCCCTTCAGATGTGTCAACACCTAGCCCGTCGTAAAAACTTCAAAAGACCTCAGACGGAAGGAAGGTGGGGGGGGGGGGGGGGGACAAATGCGCACTGGACATACGCTGGACAGATGGTGGACAAATGGCAAGGGGAGGGGTTTATTGGGGGCCATAAATCTTTCGTTTGACATATAATATCCTATCTGTCTCTCTGTGGAACTGCTACTCTCAAGATCTCTGTAAATAAACGTCATCCTAACCTGCAACCTGCCTCTGCTTGCTTTCCCGCACTTGAGCCTCAGATCCGTGCCCCGTAACAGTACATTCCGGCCACGATGAGCTCAGCGGATCGCAAGCCCAGCCCTGATGACGTCCCTCCGATCCAGCAGGCCATCGTTAACCAGGAGGCCAGGTTGGAACAACATAAAAAACTCCTCCAGAACCTGATTGAGAGTAACCGGGCAATTTTTGACCAGGTTTCTAAGCTAACTTCCCAGGTCACCAGCCTCTCCCCTCAGCAACCTGGAGCTGCCCCCATTCCTGACCAAGCTCCACCCAGCGGTCATGCTAATGTTCCTCTGGCCATGGCAATGTGAGAGCCCTCTGCCCCAACTCCTGAGAGATACGACGGAGAACCAGGTTCATGTCAGGCTTTTCTCACCCAGGTAGGCCTGGTGTTTGAGCTCCAGCCTCTCTCCTACCCCACTGACCGGGCCCGCATCTGCTATTTGATTGGGCTCCTAAAGGGGTCAGCTAGAGCCTGGGGAACCACTGTCTGGGAGAATCAGTCTCCTGTTTGTCAGACTTACCAAGCGTTCACCCTGGAGATGAAGAAGATTTTTGACCACCCAGTAAGAGGAAGGGAGGCAGGAGACAGACTCACCATAATTCACCAGGGTTCCCGAAGGGTGGCTGAGTTCGCCATTGAATTCCGGATTTTGGCTGCTGAGTGTGGGTGGAATGATCAGGCTCTCCAGAGAGTTTTCTACCGGGGACTACAGGATTCACTCAAGGATGAGCTGGCAAGACGGGACCCCTCTCCTGATCTAGACCACCTCATTTCACTCGCAATCCAGATCGACAACCGGATCCGTGAGCGGCGGCGGGAACACTCCCTCCAGCCTCACCCCCCCTTTTCGACTCAGTCTGAACCTGTTAATCTGCGATCTTCTCTTTCAGACCCGGAACCTATGCAGATTGGCCGAGCTCGACTCACCCCAGAGGAGCGGGGCCGTCGTCACGCCGCCAATGTCTGCCTCTATTGTGGCCATGCAGGCCATTACATTGCTGGCTGCCCTGCACGCCCGGCAAAAGGACGGGCTCCCCAGTAGCTGAGGGAGTACTGGTGAGCCAAGTCATTACAGAGAACCCTCAACGCCTACAACTTTCTGCCTCTGTCTGTTTTCAATCCCAGTCCTTGTCTGTTGCTGCTTTGGTGGATTCTGGAGCTGAGGAGAACCTGATGGACTACCAGTTGGCCACCCAGCTTAAGATCCCCTCGGTCCCACTGCCCTCCCGTTTGGAGGCCAGATCCCTCAATGGTCTCCACTTGGCTCATGTAAGTCACAAGACTGTGCCTGTGTCTCTGGTGCTGGCTGGGAACCACCAGGAGACAATCTCTTTCCATTTGATCCGAAACTCTCGTTCCCCATTGGTTCTGGGCTACCCATGGTTACAAAGTCACAATCCCCGGATTGACTGGTTGAAAATGGAGATCGAATCATGGAGCCCCCACTGTCTGAATAACTGTCTGCGTTCTGCTTTGACTCCCTCTGAACCCCCCAAACTGTCTCCACCTGAGCCAGTTGACCTCTCTCAGGTACCTGCTGCTTATCATGACTTGGCTCCTGTATTTAGTAAGTCCAAGGCCCTGTCCCTACCACCCCACCACCCTTATGACTGCTCCATTGACCTGCTTCCTGGAGCCACCTTACCCCACAGTCGCCTGTACAACCTGTCTCGACCTGAACGGACAGCCATGGAGACGTACATCCGGGAGTCCCTGGCGGCGGGAATCATCCGACCTTCATCATCCCCAGTTGGGGCGGGGTTTTTCTTTGTTGGCAAGAAGGATGGATCCCTGCATCCATGCATTGATTTTCGGGGCCTTAATGACATCACCATCAAGAACAGGTACCCCCTTCCACTACTTAATTCCGCCTTCTCTCCTCTCCACGGAGCTACCATCTTCACCAAGCTGGATTTACGGAACGCCTACCACTTGGTGCGCATCCGTGAAGGGGACGAGTGGAAGACAGCCTTCAACACACACCTGGGCCATTTTGAGTACCTGGTGATGCCTTTTGGACTCACCAATGCCCCCGCCGTGTTTCAGAACCTAATGAACGACATTCTAAGAGATATGATTGACCGGTTTGTGTTTGTTTACATAGACGACATTCTCATCTACTCCCGCAGCCCAGGGGAGCATACCCAGCATGTACGCCAGGTGTTGGAGCGGCTCCAAAAGAACCAGCTGTACATCAAGGCCGAGAAGTGTGAGTTCCACCAACACACGGTGTCGTTTCTCGGTTACATCATTTCGCAGGGGGAGATGACAATGGACCCTGTGAAGCTGTCAGCTGTGCAGAACTGGCCGCAGCCCGAGAATCGGAAACAGCTCCAGCGCTTTCTCGGGTTTGCTAACTTCTACCGGAGGTTCATCAGGGATTATAGCAAGATTGCTGCGCCACTCACTGCTCTCACCTCCACTTCTCGCCCTTTCATGTGGACAGCTGTGACCTCCCAGGCATTTCAGGACCTCAAGAATCGGTTCACGTCCGCTCCCATCCTGATCCAGCCTGATCCAAACCTCCAGTTTGTGGTAGAGGTGGATGCCTCCGACTCTGGGGTAGGGGCAGTCCTATCCCAACGATCCCCCTCCGACAACAAGCTTCACCCCTGTGCCTTCTTCTCACGTCGCCTGTCCCCGGCAGAGCAGAACTATGACATTGGCAATCGGGAGCTCCTGGCTGTTAAGCTGGCCCTGGAGGAGTGGAGACACTGGCTGGAGGGAGCTGAGCACCCTTTCATTGTGTGGACTGACCACAAGAATCTGGAATATATCCGTTCAGCCAAGAGACTAAATTCTCGCCAAGCCCAGTGGACCTTGTTTTTTGGGCGTTTCCGATTCACCCTGACTTATCGCCCTGGTTCCCGTAATGTTAAGCCTGATGCTTTGTCCCGACAGTTTTCCGTGGAGGAACCATCTGATGAAACTGCCTCGATCCTCCCCAAGACCTGCATCCTGGCTTCTCTCACCTGGGAGATTGAGGGTCAGGTCCGCGACGCCTTAAACCAGCACCCAGACCCAGGAAATGGTCCTCCTGGCACCCTGTTCGTTCCCGACTCTGTCCGCTCCCAGGTCCTCCAGTGGGCCCACTCGTCCCGTATCTTCTGTCACCCCAGTGTCTCCCGCACCCTGGAGGTCCTCCGCCAAAGGTTCTGGTGGCCCAGAATGATTAACGACACCCGGGAGTTCATTGCAGCCTGCACTATTTGTGCCCGCAACAAAACCTCCAACCAAGCCAGCCCAGGGCTCCTTCAACCTCTGCCGATTCCTGGTCGCCCTTGGTCCCACATTGCTGTGGATTTTGTCACTGGCCTGCCACCATCCAATGGTAAGACCGCCATCCTTACCATAGTAGACCGATTCTCTAAAGCTGCACACTTTGTCGCCCATGTGTCGCAGCTGAAGCCTGTAAGGGAGTGTGGACTGGCCCCCCCTGCCCGCCCCCCTCCGCCGCCCAGGATGGTGGATGGTGGCTTGGTCTACACTGTTCGACGCTTGATGGACGTACGTCGCCGTGGGCGGGGTCTCCAGTATCTAGTTGACTGGGAGGGCTATGGCCCGGAGGAGCGCTCTTGGGTTCCCCGCAGTCGCATTTTGGATCCTGCCCTGATCCGCGACTTCCACCGCCAGAACCCGAGTTGCCTGGGTCGTGCGCCAGGTGGCGCACGTAGAGGGGGAGGTGCTGTCATGTCCTCCGCCTCAGCCATCACGTAGGAGCAGCATTGCTCTATTTCTCCTCCTTCCCCCTCCCTTTCTGTTCCTCAGGTGGGCGTGTGTCTTGGTGCGTGTGGGCAGGAGCGGCTGGGCCAGTGCAATCAGCTGATGAGCCTCACCTGTGGCAGAGTGGCCTGATCCCCTACACCTGGTCTTCCCCTATTTAACCGGGCAGGTGGTGCCACTCGATGCCGGACTGTCTTTTCGCCACATCTCAGCCAGCCTCTCCAGACTGCTTTCAAGACTCACCTTGACCGCCCACCGCTCCGCTCGATGCCTTGTGTGAACCTTCCTCCCCTCTGCTGCTCCACTGCATACTCTGAAGCTCTTCAGTTGGATTACTCCTGTTGGAGTGGAACTGCTACTCTCAAGATCTCTGTAAATAAACGTCATCCTAACCTGCAACCTGCCTCTGCTTGCTTTCCCGCACTTGAGCCTCAGATCCGTGCTTCGTAACACACACCAGGCAGAGACAATGTCATGGCTGACATGCTCTCCAGAGCGACACCTACTCCTGTGCCCGACGCCACCAACAACCACGCTGAGTCGGAGCTGGTCCTCATGCTGCACGAAACCCTCCAGGCTGCCATGTCCCTGCAGGATGTCCGGATGGCGTCTACACAGGACCCAATCCTCTCTCAGCTCCGCACCTTCATCCAGGATGGATGGCCTGCCAAGAAGAGCTGGCGTCCTACCACCATGTGAGACATGACCTCTCCTGCTGGAATGATGACTGCGTGGCGAGGGGGCTGTGTGCAGTGATCCCCAGTGTCCTGAGTGGGAGTATCCTGACCATGGTCCACGAGGGTCACCTGGGCGTTGTCAGAGTCAAACAGCGCTGCTGGGGCTTAGTCTGGTGGCCAGGCATTGACAGGGACATCGAGACAATGGTGAAAGACTGTACAGCTTGTCTCACCAGCGGCAAGATGGGCCCGACCCCACCTCCACCTCTACGGCCTCTCCTGTGGCCAGCTGCTACATGGTCCCACATCCAGGTGGACATTTGTGGGGAACTTCATGGCATTCCCCAGCATCAACGATTCCTCCTGGTAGCCTATGACCTTCACTCTAAATGGCCTGAAGTACATCCTGTTGGGTCTGTAACCACCCAGGTGGTCACTGACTTTCTCTCCTCCTTCTTCGCCCGCTGGGGTGTGACACCATCACCACCGACAACGGCCCCCAGTTCATCTTGGCAGATTTCACCTCCTTCATGGAGAGGAGGGGGATCAAACATGTCAGGACTGCCCTGTACCACCCACAAGCCAACGGTGGCGTAGAAAGGTTTAACCAGACCCTCAAAAATGGACTGAGAGCACACCTGGCTGATAATCTCCCATTCCCAGCAGCACTGCAGAACACCCTGCTGCACTACAGAGCGACGCCTCACGCTACGACCGCCTGGTCTCCAGCTCTCCTCATGCTTGGACATGAATTCCAACTTCCTTTGAATCACCTGTGGCCCTCTCAGCAACACACTCCAGCAGTAACAGCATCACCCAGCAACAGAGTGGCAGAGCAGCAGCACCGCATGAAGCAGCACTTCGATAGGGTGCGTCGGGTGAGACGTCCTGCACTCACAGTGTCAGATTGGGTCAGGATTCGTAGACCCAGTCGATCCCACAAGCTGCTCTCATTCTGGTCAGCACCACAGCAGATCATGGAGCAGCTGGGACCAGCCACTTTCCGTCTGGCAGATGGCTCAAGGTGGCACGCCAGCCATCTCAGCCGAGTGTCTCCACCGTCCGCCTCTGACCAGGAGGTTGCAGCTGTTCCAGATGACATAGATGTAGACTGGGACTTCCCGGCAGAAGACCCACCAGAACTGGGTGTACCAGCTGCACCCCTGCACTGTGAGCCGTGACTGGTTCGGGCCCACCGGAGGCCTCCTTACCTCAATCAATGACTATGTTTAAAAGCTCCACATCTCACATTAGTTAAGCGCATAGCCTTTCACGTGGCATAATAAACCCACAAGGCTATGCAGGTAAACTGGCAGTCTACCCAGTTTATCCAGTCAGGCCACACTATTGATGCCTATGTTTCAAATGTTTACATTAGCCAGGTTCATGTTCAGGCCGAGGCAGTTTCAGTTGTTATCTGCAGGATGCTCTGTGTGTTTTAAAGTCATTCCCCTGCATGTTAATGTGCGGCCGCGTGCACAATTTTGCACTTTTCGAGTCTTGTTGAACTTCATTGTGTGTGTGTGTGTTGGGGGGGTGGGGGGGGGGGTGAATGTGGTGTATGACTTTAAGCCACAACGTAGTCATGACAACGGGACGTGACTGCCATAAACAGGGGATACACAGTTCAGTGTACTGGCTGCTGATGTGCAATAAAATACTGTGAGCGCACCACTATTATCCGTGAGTTATTGGACATGACAATGTAATTATTAGCCATAACAGTGTAACCATCCAGGGCAGACTGTGTAACATTGGTATGTGCTTCTTTGGTTTTTGGTTCTTAAGACTTTCTGAGACTTTGGAGATGAAATCTCTCTCTATTGATGATTACCAAGAATACATTGTTGATGCTTTAAAACATTTGGTGACAATGACTTTAGTTTATGATAGCGCTCACAAGCAGTGTGAAGCAGAACTGAACGGAACACCTCCACTGCAGGAGGAAGCCTGAGGGAGTTCTGCTCAAACTGAAATAGATCACTGTTCTGTCTGTCCATATTGGAGCATCTCATCAAGGAATACAGCTAACAACCAACTAGAACCATCCCAGGACGTTACCATGACAACAGCACTCATTTGTGACAGCCCGGCTAATGTTCAGGTTCAGCTTTCAGCTAACCGCTAACCAGTTAGCTGGTAGCTGAACACACGGAGAGGAGGAACCCCACGCCTCTGTCCATCAGAGCTGAGAGGTCTGTGTGTGTGTGTGTGTGTGTGTATGTGTGTGTGTGTGTGTGTGTGTGTTTGTGTGTGTGTGTGTGTGTGTATGTGTGTGTGATGAAGACAGAGATGTTCACAAGTCTCAAGTCTCTACAAAAAAAAGGTCTCGTCTCTCAGAAGAAAGGGTTCTAAAAAGGGTTCTTCTTCAAGGACTGAGGTCCAAATCAGAATCATTTCCTTCTGAAAAGAGTTTCTTTTTTAATCATTATTTAGCAGGTATTAAATGTTATTAAATGTTATTAAACAGTTCTTGAACAGTTCTTCATCAGTTCTCCAGCTGTGACGTTGTGCAGTCAGTAGAATCTCAGCAGCAGAGGAACCTGAACCTCGCCAGGCAGGTGGTCATAATGATGTGGCTGATCGGGTTTCTGATAATCTGATCAATAACCAGAGTTGAGGTCCGTTACTCAAAAAAGTAAAGAGTTACCTGTTACTCGTTACTTTTGAAAAAAGTAGTGCCTTACACTACTTGATTACTCCATGGAAATAGTAAAGAAGTTACACTACTCGTTACACTACTTTATCCCCCTGACACACCAAAACCATAAAGAATATGATTCTCACACAATTATAATCATTTCCAGGAAAATATTTATTGTCTCATTGTTTACTTTTGTCTGTTGCTGAACATTGAGGCAACTGGAATTAGAAAATGAGTCTTTACACTCAACTTGAAACAGACATCAAGGTGCTTGGCTTATTTTAAAGTCTCTCTCTTGTACCAAAACATACAAAGAAATAACTGAAGTTGCTAAACAGTGGTACTAGAACTAATGTGTCTTTAAACAGACAACATTAAAGTGCTTGACCTAAACCTCTCTTAAAGTCTCTGAAATGAATGTCAGTGCAAATACAATGAAATAAATAAACAGTACAATCATTCCATCCATCCATCCATTTTCTACCGCTTATCCGGGACCGGGTCGCGGGGGCAGCAGTCTCAGCAGGGATGCCCAGACTTCCCTGTCCCCAGACACTTCCTCCAGCTCCTCTGGGAGGATCCCAAGGCGTTCCCAGGCCAGCCGAGAGACATAGTCTCTCCAGCGTGTCCTGGGTCTTCCCCGGGGTCTCCTCCCAGTGGGACATGCCCAGAACACCTCCCTAGGGAGGCGTCCAGGAGGCATCCTAAACAGATGTCCGAGCCACCTCAGCTGGTTCCTCTCGATGTGGAGGAGTAGCAGCTCTACTCCGAGCTCCTCCCTGGTGACTGAGCTCCTCACCCTATCTCTAAGGGAGCGCCCAGCCACCCTACGGAGGAAGCTCATTTCGGCCGCTTGTATCCGGGATCTTGTCCTTTCGGTCATGACCCAAAGCTCATGACCATAGGTGAGGGTGGGAACGTAGATTGACCGGTAAATCGAGAGCTTCGCCTTTCGGCTCGGAGAACATGGTCCACTCGGACTCAATGTCCCCAGCCTCCCTCGGGACATGAGAGAAGCTCTCCCGGAGGTGGGAGTTGAAAGCCATGCTGACAGAGGGTTCCGCCAGACGTTCCCAGCAGACCCTCACAACACGTTTGGGTCTGCCAAGTCTGTCCGGTTTCCTCCTCCGCCAGCAAATCCAACTCACCACCAGGTGGTGATCGGTCGACAGCTCTGCCCCTCTCTTCACCCGAGTGTCCAAAACACGCGGCCGGAGGTCAGATGACACGACAACAAAGTCGATCATCGACCTCCGACCTAGGGTGTCCTGGTGCCAAGTGCACTTATGGACACCCCTGTGCTCGAACATGGTGTTCGTTATGGACAAACTGTGACTAGCACAGAAGTCCAATAACAGAACACCACTCAGGTTCAGATCGGGGAGGCCGTGCGATCCAATCACCCCCTTCCAGGTCTCACTGTCGCTGCCCACGTGGGCGTTGAAGTCCCCCAGTAGAACAATGCAGTCCCCAGTCGGAGCACTGTCCAGCACCCCTCTCAGGGACTCCAAGAAGGCCGGGTACTCTGCACTGCTGTTCGGCCCGTAAGCCGAGACAACAGTGAGGCACCTATCCCTGACCCGAAGGCGCAGAGATGCAACCCTCTCGTTCACTGGGGTGAACTCCAACACATGGCGGCTGAGCTGTGGGGCTACAAGCAAACCCACACCAGCCCGCCGCCTCTCACCGCGGGCAACGCCAGAGAAGTGGAGAGTCCAGCCCTTCTCGAGAGGTTGGGTTCCAGAGCCCAGGCTATGTGTGGAGGTGAGCCCGACTATATCTAGCCGGTATCTCTCAACCTCCCTCACAAGCTTGGGCTCCTTCCCCGCCAACGAGGTGACATTCCATGTCCCTAGAGCTAGTCTCTGTGTCCAAGGATCGGGTCGCCGGGCACCCTGCCGTCAGCTGCCACCCAATCCACACTGCACCCGGCCCCTACGGTTCCCTCGGTGGGTAGTGAGCCCACCGGAGGTCAGGGCCACGTCGTCCCTTCGGGCTGAGCCCGGCCGGGCCCCGTGGGCAAAGACCCGGCCACCAGGCGCTCGCTTACGAGCCCCAACCCCAGGCCTGGCTCCAGGGTGGGGCCCCGGCTGCGCCATACCGGGCGACGTAACGACCTTTGTTCTTTTTCTACTCATAGGGGGTTTTGAACTGCTCTCAGTCTGGCCCGTCACCAGTACAATCATTAACTGCTATAAATAAAACAACAGACGGGCCTGTCCTCATTTAGAAAAGTCTTTCAAAAATAAAAATAAAAAAAAGACTGGCCTTTTCAACATTGTGCTGAGAGGTAGGTGGTTTAGTTCAGCTTAATAAAACAACGCACTGGCCTATTCTTATTGAGTGAAACTTTTTCAAAATTAAACATTCATGGACTGGCTTTTCAAACTTTTCCAACAACATGCAGGAGAGGCACAGTAGATGGTTTAGTTGAGCTTATTTGGCTAACAACTGCTCAAATCTCACTGAAGTAGTGGTTATGCCTCATAAGGAGGAGTCTCTCAAATCGTTTGTCTGACAGTCTGTTCCTTTTAGGAGTCAGCACAAGGCTGCCCAGGCTGAACAGCCTCTCCACTGGGGCACTTGATGCAGCTGGTGTGTTGTATTTGAGGGATATTTTCTTAATTGTGGGGAAACTGTTCAGGACCCCCATCTCCTTCCCAGACTTCAAATAGTCAATGACTTGCTTATCCAAGTTAAAGGATGGTGGGTCCTCTTCCACAAACTCAAAAAATTCATCCTCCTCACTGCTGCTGGCATTGGTTGGCTGCAGAGGGACGTCCACAGGGAAACCGCGACACTCTTCTATCAGCAGTGTCTTGAGATGAGATGAAATGAGAGAGAGAGAGAGAGAGAGGGAGAGGGAGAGAGAGAGGGAGAGATGAGATGTAATGTATTTTCCCTGAGGGTAAATTAAAATGTTTCAGCAGCAAATGTAATAAGATAAAAGCAATACGAAACAAAACACACACTTGACCATGACAAGACAAAGACATAACGGACAGATGTGGACACATTTACAGTATAGTATCACCACATACCTTCAGGGCTTCTCTCCTGTCTTCTGACTCTTCTTTGAGCCACCGCACCTTAAACTTTGGCAAAGTGACAGCAGCAAGGAGGACATCTCGGCTGTCCATCACGGGGGCAAACCGAGTCTTGACAGCCTGCGATATAGAAACCACCGGTTTAGAAATTAAGTCATAATTTACATTATAAAGTACAAAGAAAGCATCTCTCTGGAGGGAGTTGACAGCTGAATGATGCCAACAAGCAGAGAGCATGCCCCCATTAAATAATGGTTATGTACTAAGTTTAGGGCAAAATGTAAAATACATTGATAGTGCTTCTGGGTGGAAATATATTCCTCTTTGCTAGAAGTCGAGTCTCAAGTGCAAGCTTCATGCCGTTCTGATTTTTCTCACATCAGTTCAAATCACACTAATATTAGATTTTGGTCTATTTGATGTAATGATAATAATAATAACAACAATAATAATAATTATAACAATAATAATAAACAATGTCAAGAAATATGATAATTGTAAATTATTTTGGACCCCCTGTAGAGAAGGCCCAACTTGACAACCACAGCAATAGACCTTACCTGTACTATGACGTCCGGCAGACCTGCTGTCATCCGGGAAAGCCCAGCCCGCTTTGCCAGTGTCTTGGACATCAGAGACTCCAGTGTTGGTAGGAGACAGTCATAGTAGCAGTAATCTTCACCTTGTAACTTGTCCAAAGCTTTGCAGAGTGGTTCTGTGACTGTGACATACTCCTTAAGGAACTGATACTCCTTTTCAACGATGGCTTTAACACCAAGTTGGCTGCAGAGAGTGATCAACTTTGTCATGAGAAACTCAGTGATGAGAGAGATTGCATCGTGGAACCAATTCCATCTTGTTACTTTTGGGACAATGAGCTTTTTTCCACACAGTTTCTCAACAAGCTCAGCAGCAACAGTGGAACGGCTCGCCTTATTCCAAAGGGCAGAACACTTGGCAAAGGCACTTCTGTAGACTGCTTTGGACTCTTGATGTGTTGTCAGATGTTTTTCCATATCAGTTGTTGTAACAAGATTAAGTGTGTGCGATGCACATCTTAAGTGAGGAGGAAGAGTAAAATGCTCTGCTTGATCAGTTTCGTTGGACAACACCTCGCCAACATCTGTGAATGTCACCTCTTCATCAGTTTCTTCAATTTCAACTCCATCCCCCTCATCCTCAGAATCAGATGCTGCAGCAGGTGTTTCAAACACCTTGGAAGCCTTGACAAAATTTGATCCATTGTCTGTGACTGTTGCAACGACTTTGTTTGACAATCCATAAGATGAATGAACCTGTTCAATTGCGCCAGCCACAACATCATATGTGTGTCGTCCTTTGATCCATGTGCAGGCAATACCTGCTTTCTGACGTGAGAAGTCGGTTGGATTAATACAATGGGCGGTCATTCCCATGAAGCTTTTATTATTCTTTGTCCAAATGTCAGCAGTGGTTGACACTTACTCAACGCTCTCAAAATCTTGTTTTAAATCAGCTTCCATGTTCTTGTAACACTCATCAAGATATGTGGTAAAGGTCTTCCTATCTGTTGTTGGCTTCTCACTCCCTGCAATGTTTATTCTGCTCAATATTTTTCTGAAAGTTGGCGATTCAACCATTGAAATTGGCAACATTTCCTCTACTATGTGGGAGGCAACAAGCTTTTTTACCTCCGTTTTTGTCGTAAGTTTCGCTGCAAAAGCAATCCTTGGCTGTTTGCTTGGAGTCGAACCGTCAGGTATTTCTCTGCTGCTGGATGGATCTCTCGCAACCAACTTCGTGTTACCGTGCTGAGTCTTCAGATGCTTCGAGAGATTCGCGGTTGTGTTCCATGCAGTATTCAGCCTCTTATTTCCTGGACATAACTTGCATTTTACGGTCACGTTCTTCTCCTTCTGCTCGACATAATCAAAATAATGTGCATATCGCCATCCCTCAAACGTTGTTTTCTTTTTAACCGGGGGCTTAGCGTCAGCCGCTTCAACTCTGTCTTCCTCCATGCTGTGAACTGTTTTGACTTGACTACAGAAATGCCCTGGAAGTGGTGTCTTATCGCGGTAGCACAGTCTGTGTGCAGTTCTTTCAATTCAATTCTAATGAGCTTTATTGACAAGAGAAAACGTCCATTTAAATTTTCAAAGCACATACAAAATACAAAAATAGTTAAAAAGGTCATTTACAGTAGGAGGGAGTGCAGTGTTAGTGGAGCACAGATTTATATAAGGCAACCAATTTTACTGTGACAGTTCCATCAGCCCTGACCCGGAAGAGATAGCAAGTAGTTGCTCATATGGCCACCGTTCCATCTACTGGTGGTAATAAAAAGAACTCTGCTTAAATAATAATATTTTGGTTGCTCCTTTTGCCGTCATTGTAAAAGTAACGATCGTAGCGCTTCATTTGTAACTGGAGTTTAAATACCAATCGAGGAGTAGTGCCGTTACACTACTCGTTCCCATCAAAAGTAATTTAACTACTTGTAACGTTCGTTACTTGTCGTTACATACCCAACTCTGTCAATAACTGTAACTGTCGGGTTCAAAGACACTTCAAACGTTAAACAATCCAAACAGTGAACACTCAGAGAGGAGATTTGGGTTTTGGCTGCATCTGCAGATGGGGGAGAGTACAATGTTCGCTCACAGACTGTCTCCCACCCCCTTCTGGTGTCTTCAGCTTTTTATTGATTTGGAAGAGCAAGCATAGACATGGGTAAGCGTGGGCGCATCCGCCCACAGACATTTAAAAACATTTCAGCGACACCCGAGAGTCTGGGTTGTCGGGTCCACATCCTCTTGAACTTTGGTTCACTTCTGTTCACACCTTGAGGGTGGGTTCCGCTTCTTCTGCACAAACAGAATGAACCAAACGTATTTCTGCGAAACAGGTGTCTAGACAACATTTTCCGAGAACTGAGTATGGCGAGACTTTCAGCGCGCTATGCAAACTTTCTGCACAGTTACAAAACATTAACTCACACAAGCACTTTGCACAAGCATTGAAGCAATTATCTTACAGTAACACAACCGGTTCATAGCAGACATGAGAAGGAGGGACTGAATGTATGGTTTGTCTTCTTCATCAACAAATCCATACAGCTGATCAGTGGGTTCTAAGAAGTTCTCCAGGGTTCCACGTCCCTGACAGAACCCCTTCTCTGTTCTTTAAAGGAAAGGCTTTGCTTCAGAAGTTGTTGGGTTGATTTCAGAGGCTGATCTATCAGACAGTGTGTTTTTCATGGTGACCACGGTTGGTTGAAGTCAGAGATCAGGCGGTCAGAATGAATCCCTCCATTCATGGAACCTGGATTTCTTCCTGAAGCAGCCGGTTCCTCACAGAGCGGACGGAACCAGGCTCCAAAAGTCTTCACACACTGTAATAAATGAATCTATGGCCATGTAAATTCTAATCAATTTAATAGGTAAATGATATTCAATATTATTATGTTCTTGCTTTTGTCGCAATCATTTGATTAAAAAAATCACAAAAATGTTAGGAGAAATATCTACTTATTTTAGTTAGACAAAAAACAAGCATTTTGTTAATGTGATTCCAAACACAGAGATAAATCAATGAATCCAACTTCATGTTTTTAAACAGTTTTTAATTGAGAACCACTTCCTGTTGAAGCAGGAAGTTGTCTTTTGAACGCTGCCCGCCTACAAGACACTTGAAGGCTTGCATGGTAAGTCTCCAGCTTTTTCCATATTTCTCTGCAATATGACAATTATTAACTAAGTTGTAGAAATGTACATTATTTTCTCATGTAAAAAGTATCGAAATAATATGTAGGTTGCAGATCGGTTCCAGTTTTCTGCGGTTACCTTTCCTATGCTTCTTTAATAGACTATTGTTAATACATTAAAATTGTGTAAATAACTTTCACCGAGTGAAATGTTGAGAGATGAAGCTGAAGGTATAGGTTGTCTTGTCTTTCTTTTCTTTTAAGTTTTTATTTATTTATTTTTTTGTCCTCCACAACAGCCCGGTGTCGCGAGATTGTCATATATGCAGATATATGTTCGATTTGAATGAATTACTTGGTGTCCACGCGTATCTAGACACCTACATCTAGATATCTATGTCTGTATGTCTAGGCGGTGGTGTGACATAAGCAGGAGCTATAGAAGCTGCAGTGTTGCTGTGTGTGTTTTTTCGACTGCCGATTCGAACGCATGTTTCTGATCCCTGCTATGTAGATGTAGGTGTCTAGATACGCGTGAACGCCAAGTAGTACATTCAAATGGAACATATATCTGCATATATGACATATCTGGCGACGCTGGACTGTGGTGGAGGAGAGGCTGAGCGGACCGTGATGAAATATTGGTGAAACTAATGAGTTTTTGGACGATTAAAGCCGTTTCAGGAGCGGATATACACATGCCCCATCTGCTAACAGTATAGGGATGTGCGCCGCTCAATTTTGGATCTAATTTCTCCTGAAGTACTGTTTGGATCAGAAAAGCCTTCTGGGTGAGGAGATTGTTGTACTTCATTCTATAAACAATGTGAAAACTGTTTAAACCGAACCTATCCTTTAAGTAAAGCAGGTTCAAAGCATTTAACACACTTTGGGATCAGACTTGTGCTCTGAAGTACACATTGTTAAGGTGTTACCCTACACTTTAATTCAGGACCCCCCCCCCCCCCCCCCCCCCCCCCACCCCTCTTTTTCAGCTTTTTCTTACATGCTGCATTTGTCAATATCTACAGATTACATTGACTGACGATACCTGCGTGGAAAAAGAAGTAGTGTGTTCATACGTTTTGCTTAATGTGGAGTGTTTTATTTTCTTGGCGGCATTTAATATAAAGTCAAGAGTTCTACATTAATGGTTGAATTTGTGATTAATTAAAAATAAGATTTAATTGATGTAATTAACGGGGCCACACGGTGGTGCAGTGGTTAGCGCTTGTGCCTCACAGCAGGTCCTGGGTTCAAATACCGGCCGGGGCTCAGGCCTTTCTGTGTGGAGTTTGCATGTTCTCCCCGTGTGTGCGTGGGTTCTCTCCGAGTACTCCGGCTTCCTCCCACGGTCCAAAAACATGCATGGTAGGTTAATTGGTCACCCTAAATTGCCCCCAGGTATGAATGTGTGAGTGAATGGTTGTATGTCTGTATATATATGTGTCAGACTGGCGACCTGTCCAGGGTGACCCCGCCTTCACCCACAGCAGCTGGGATCGGCTCCAGCCACCTGCGACCCCAAAAGGGAAGAAGCAGCAGATAATGAATGAATGAATGAATAATTAAATAAATTCATTGATTAATTTAGATAATTATTACTAAACTGTATATCATTGAAGTGTAGAATTAAATGAATTTTTATAAATACTGCAAAATCATTTCTAAGTTTCAGTTTATTTCAATTAATTAATATATATATATATATATATATATATATATATATATATATATATATATATATATATATATATATATAATATTAATATCATATTAATATTAATATTTTAGTTTAGTTATCAGTTAATTCACTTATGTTTTGAATCAGAAATCACTAATTTAAATGGGTAATTATGACACGCCTTATTTCTCTTAAATTTACTCAATATCAAACATAGTTGAATTTAATTAATAATATTGCTTGTAATGTGTTGCCTTAATTTTACTGAGTAGATAGGGGGTACTTTTTTTTACAGTGCAGTTTTTTTCATGCGGGCTTTCGTACGGCCCGGGGGCGGTGTCGAGTTGGTCTGCGCCGACTTGGATTTGTGCCAACTTGACTGTAATCCACCGGCTCAAAGTCATCAAGTACACCGTGATGATGATGGTTTGGATTCAACCACTAAAGAGTCTTTCCTGTGTTTCACAGTTGGTTTTTCAAGGCTTCATATCGTCTCACAAATCAACACAAAGAACACCAACACACACACACGAAACACACAACCCAACTGAAGCAGCCAGTTAGCTCAGCTGGTCAGTGCATGGTGCTAATAACTCCAAGGTTATGGGTTCAACTCCCATACTGGCCATGAAAGTGTGGAGCACAGCTGTCCCCACACCTCCAGTCCAGCAGCCCCTTTTCCAACAAACTGGTTCCTGTGCCGAATCAGGCCTCCAGCTTTGAACCACTTTATGTGTTTGCGCCAACCGCGGACTCAGCCTCGGCCTCGGCTCCCAGACACCGGGGTTTTCGAAGCACCTGTGCTGAACCAGATCAGCATGAAATGGGTTTTGATGTATTTTATTTTTGTTTTAATTTGAAGGGTGACAGACAGGAAGTTCTGTGTCTGTGTTCACTGATTGGCCGCCATAGGCTGTGTGCGAATGTGCGCCCTATGCCCGAACCCCTCAGTCACTACATAGTGCTGGACTACATAGTGCACTACATAGAGTCCTGATTCTGTTGGCGATTCGGACACTCAGCCCCCGACCTTTCCCCTCAGTGCTGATCACGTGACCCTCGGCCGGTACCATGGTAACCACAAGCTCGCTAAGACGTAATATTTTTTGGAATGTGCTCTTATTCTGCATTTTGCTTTCCTAGTCATGTTTCTAATCATTGAAGAATAAATACAATATATTATTAAATTATTATATTAATCGTATTAATTTAATATGTTATGTTCTTTGATGTTCGCGCCACTCACCTGCCACGGGAGTCTCATCCACTGGCGAAATGGACCCAACCGTCAGCTTTTGTGTGTTTTGGTGCTCTTTAATCCATCTTTTAATGGCCAAATGGCACAAATTAAGGAGAGGAGACACCGGAGAGAGGGCTTGAGGAGGAGACGGTGAATGAGAATGGCTCTCATCGGTTTGGCAAGACACTGTAAGAACATAGTTAATTCCCTTTTATTGCAATTTTCACGCCATCTGCTGGGGAAAGTTAAAGGTATTATAGTCCTCAATTTAATTATGGCTTTTAAGCTTTGGCAAATTAATTTCATTTATCAATAGGAATCACTGTAGGACTTGATCTAGCCCATACTAGACCACTTCAGCTACTTACAGTAACTACCCAAAACCCAGCTGTTCAACATGTAAACACTTTTTGTGAGTCCATTTGATATTAGCTGAATGTTACAATAAATTGGCAAACTACCGTATTGGCCCGAATATAAGACGATGTTTTTTTCCAGAAATTGCATCCTAAAAAGTGGGGTGGTGTTATAATCGCGGACTTACGGTAGATGGTCAATACGCATCCGCGCCGCTAGATGGAGCCAAAGTATCACTGAGCAGAGAGCGAGTGGAGCGATGAAGTGAGATCAAATGATCTGATGAAAAATGGCGGATCATCTGGAACAAAGGGGCTCGAACGCTGGACAACTGAGCAAACAACAGAGGAGAAGTTATGATACCAACTTTAAACTGATGGTGATCAACGCAGCAGAGTCATCAAACTACTGCCAAACCGCCAGGAGATCTGGTGGAGCAGAGCCTCGTTCTTATTGGAGAGCACAGAAAAAAACGCCTGCAGATGCTAACACTATGAGAAAAGCTTTCCGTGGTCCGTGATTCACAACCAAACATAGAATTCAGACCCTGCAGATGAACTCCCACCAGCTCCAGCAGGAAGTCAGAGGAGTCCCGTTGTCAGGTTTACAGCGGATCAGACAGTGGAGACATGCTGAGTTCAAAAGAGGAAGAAGTAAAGTTACTCAGTCTGTCAGGATTACTGCTGCTGGAAAACCTTCTCTCACTGCTCCAGTGTTGTAGTCCACCTGGTTTGTTGACCACCTAGTGAACTAAGTGATGAATCCACACAGGACTGGCCCCAGTGGGTCAAAGCAGAGGATCAGATCTCATTTCACTGACCCTGACCTCAAGCTGCAGCTCCTCAGAGTCCAGGAGGTTCATCTAAAATCTGGATCTGGAAGGAAACAGATGTGGACTCGTCCTCTCCCCTCCACAGGCTGTCTCCAGCTGGACAGGGAGTTGTAGTAGAAACATCCCAGATTACTCTTAGTTACTTTATATTCCTTCACCAGCAAACATAAAAATAAAGACAAAGACCAATTCAGTGTGTGTTCCTCTCAGTGTGTTAACGACTCTACACACAGCACACACACACACTGCTCTGAGGATTATCAGTGCATGTTGAACTCTGACCTCTGACCCCATCAATACCAACAACATGGCATCTTCTGAACCTGCTGACAGTCTGACTCAGGATCAGCTCCATCAGTCCAGACTCTTCCTCCAGTAGTTCTCCAGTCCAGCAGCAGCGCCGGGAGCTGCAGTGATCTGACAGCCTCCAGACGTCTCCACACACACTTTGAGCCAAGTCTGAAGCTTTGAATGAGTCAGTGTGAGCTGAAACACCAGAGGAGGCTTCATTCATCACTTCATCCTCTTCATCCCTCCATCCAGAGCTGCCTGCTGTCCTGGGGGAAGCAGTCCCAGAGTGTGGACTCAGAGCTCTTCCAGCCTGTTTCTGAGGAGCAGCAGTCAGGACTCCTGTTGGAGAGAAAAGCCTTCTGACGGTCTCTCTTCCTGCAGGGGGGGCCATGGTGCAGAGCAGAGGCTAAAACCTGGTCCCAGGAGGTGGAAGCTGGACTGATGAGGACCAAACAGTGTCTGTCTGTCTTTCACTTCATTCCAACATGACTGACAAGAGAAGTCTGACAGAAAGTTTCCTCATGAGACTTCCTCTGAATGAACAACATGTCAGGAAGTCCAGACAGAAGAAATCCATCACATGAGTCAGAGGAGGACTTTTCTCTCTTTCTCTCCATCAGATTTCTCTCAGCTTGAACTGGACACAAACTCAAGGAGCAGAAAGCTCAAACTGTCCAACAACAACAGGAAGGTGACAGGTGGAGGAGGAGCCGCCGCATCCTGATCATCCAGACTGATCTGAAGGCTGGAATCAGCTGCTGTGTAGAAATGATGTGAGAGGTGGATGTTCCTGGGAGGTGGAGCGGAGCGGAGGGGTTTATTATCAGAGAGCTACAGAGGAGGCAGCAGGAGAGGAGGCAGAGAGGAGTGTGAGTTTGGAGGGAAGGATCAGTCCTGGAGTCTGGAGAGCTCTGATAGAGGTTACTCTGTCTGGAACAGTGAGAGGATATCATCCTCCTCTTCCTCCTCCTCCTCATCCTCTTCCTCCTCCTCCTCTTCCTCCTCCTCCTCATCCTCTTCCTCCTCCTCCTCTTCCTCCTCTTCCTCCTCCTCCTCTTCCTCCTCCTCCTCCTCCTCTTCCTCCTCCTCCTCCTCTTCCTCCTCCTCTTCCTCCTCCTCTTCCTCCTCCTCCTCCTCTTCCTCCTCCTCTTCCTCTTCCTCCTCCTCCTCCTCCTCCTCCTCCTCTTCCTCCTCCTCCTCTTCCTCCTCCTCCTCCTCTTCCTCCTCCTCCTCCTCCTCTCTGCTCATCCTCCTCCTCCTCCTCCTCTTCCTCCTCCTCCTCCTCTTCCTCCTCCTCCTCCTCCTCCCCCTCCTCTTCCTCCTCTCTCCTCATCCTCTTCCTCCTCCTCTTCCTCCTCCTCTTCCTCCTCCTCCTCCTCCTCCTCTTCCTCCTCCTCCTCCTCTTCCTCCTCCTCCTCCTCCCCCTCCTCTTCCTCGTCCTCGTCCTCCTCCTCCTCCTCCTCCTCCTCTTCTTCCTCCTCCTCCTCCTCCTCTTCTTCCTCCTCCTCCTCCTCCTCCTCCTCTCTCCTCCTCCTCCTCCTCTTCCTCCTCCTCTTCCTCCTCCTCCTCTTCCTCCTCCTCTTCCTCCTCCTCCTCCTCCTCCTCCTCCTCCTGGTCCTGATTGGACTGGTCTGGTCTCAGGAGAGTCTGACTGAGAGTGTGAGTCTGTCAGTCTGCTGCCATGCTGGAAGTGAAGCTCTTTCTCATCCTGATGGACAAATGAAGCTTTGTGAAGCTCTGCAGCCTGGATGGAAGCGTCTCCACACCGTCCTCTGTGGCGCCACCTGGTGGCCAAAAGTCTGCAGAGCAGCTGGAATGAAGAGCTCCATGATGGTTCAGAGTTCAGTTCACTGCTTCTCTCTGATCACGTGACCGTTCTGCTTGATGTCAGGATGGTTGAGGTGAGATGAACAAGTGATTCTGAGGGTGAAAATAATATTGAAGTGATGAATAAAGTTTCCTGGACTGAACATGAGCTGTAGGGCGGTCTGCTTTCACTGGATGTTTGTGAACAGAATAGACAGAAAAATGTTCTTTATCATCATGATCAACACTCTGATGAGAACCTGGCTGTTCTGGGAGGGTCCTGTCTCGTCTCTGTCCTCATGGATGAAGGTCTCAGCAGAAGCTCTGAACTTCCTGGGTTCTTCTTTCCCTCCGTCCAGCAGAATCTGCTGGAGCCACATCCAGAGTCAGAGTGACCCTGCTCTAGAAGAACGCTCCAACATTCCCATCAACACTGCTGAAGCTGCTCCAGCTCCAGAGGACGGAGCCACGGCAGATGAAACCCTCTGCTGTAAGAGTGGAAGGTCACTCAAGGTCATCTGGATTCACACTGTTAAAAACACACGACTCAAAGCCAAACACAGGCCTGAATAACAGACTGGTTTGATTTACAGTAGAAGTCTAACAAATAGAGTTTATTAAAAAGTCTGCTGCTCATTCATGTCAATTGAGTCCAGAAGCTGCGAGGATTTTCATAGAAATGTAGAACGGCTCATTTCCCCAGTGGAAGATTTACGTTTTCTAAAATCTTGTATTTTTTAAACACTTTTAACACAGTAAAACGAAATTTCCCCCAAAATTTCAGAGATTGTTTATCAATGCAAAGTAAACGCTGTGCAAAGGAATGATTGTCAATTCAATTCAATTCAGTTCAGCTTTATTGATGAAGTGCCAATTACAGCAGGGTGTTTCTAGACACTTCTACAAAGAAACCCAACAGATCCATCTCTGAGGCTGATTTCAGACCTTTTAATCCTTCATTAAAGGGACATTCCACCTTCTTAGTTCTTTTTTAAAGAATTATGAGTTCCTGGAAAGATCAGCTAGAAAATAAACAGTGAGAGGTTTTGAATTCCTGAACTCGGCGGCGCTTCCCTTGAACTGTCCCTGACAGAAAGGTGGAGCAACATGAGACTCTGGAGAATCAACACAATAACTCCTTCCTGTAGGTGGAGTCAGCAGATCATCCAGCTGAAGGAGGATTTGGAGTTGAGCAGAAAACTATCTGAACATCAGTGTTTCCACAACTTTTATCTGCAAACAATATTCTGACCATGTCCTTTTGAACATCACTGAAATAGAACATCTCACCTAAAATAAATTAATTCAGTCTGAAATCGTGCACAGCTGTAAATAATGATTAACAACTAAAGATGCTAGAATTTGATTGTGATGATATTTTTAATGAGAATTTCAAAGTTTAACTTGTATTTTTATCCCTGGTTCAAACTTCTCTAATATCTTATTTCATCATGAACAACAAAGGTAGATTTTGTCTGAACTGTGTGATTAATTCACAACTTCTGAAGTGAAAATGTATTTTACATTTAAGGAGGTGCAGTCACTAATAAGCAGTCATAAAAACAACTAATCTGGCCATAGAGCCTCTTAGTCTGAAAAACATTGTTTTAAACAGGAAATGTTTTCTTTTGACAGTGTTGGTTCCGGGCAGGGGATCCAGGGAGGAGGAGGTGGCATTGGCTGGTATCCAGGGAGGAACAGGGAGGAGATGGAGGGCAGACCAAGCTCTGGAGGGGGCGGAGTCATGGCGACAGCGCCTCCTTCAGGAGGAGGAAGAACCAACCAGCAGGATGGTGGGAATGGGGCAGCAGGGAGCGTGGACGAGGTGGGAGAACGTTCTGTAACGGAAGGTCACCTGGTCCACCCTCTGGAGAGCAGACCTTCATAACACCCCATTCTGAGTCCAGGCTGTGTATGAAGTCCTACCGAGCCCAGGTCACCTCCATGTCTGGGGAAGAACAGAAACACCATCCTGTCCCCAGTGTCCAGGACGGGGATCCCTGGAACACCTCCTCAGCAGCTGCCCAAAAGCACTATGGGAAGGGCGCTACCGCTGGTGCCACCTAACTTACCTGTGTTTAACCAGCTAGCTTGACTTTTGTTAGCCACCTAGCTTACCTGTGTTTAACCCAGGCGCCAACCTCCGCTCATAAATCATGAACACAATGCGGAAGTGCAAAAAAGCTGTAATTCCGGACAAATTCCAGCAGGGGGCGATGATGCTGGTTTCAAAAAGAGCCCCGGTCTCATTGGAACCCATTCAAAAATACCGTTTTTCAGAGTGCAAATAAACATATAAAGCGCCTGGTTTCAGAACATGTTTTGGTCTCTATTACTAGTTTCTATAACCGTGCTGGCTTCACCAGACTCTGATTTTCACATAAATCATCTGTTGATTTTATATTACGAGTTAAAGTTTTGCATAAATAGCCCTATCACAGCACCTCCTCTCTCCATGTGATGCGGTCACGTAATGCGCTGGACCAATCACATTTACATCCGATTTCAAATATTCAATGTGGAGACGTCCTGCTGGACTCGCTTTTAGTCTTCAGAATGGTGGTTGAGAACTCTATGGGTGACGTGATGAAAGGTATGTCCATTATTTATTTACTGTCTATGGTTTAACCAGCTAGCTTAACTTTTGTTAGCAACTAACTTAACTTTGTTAGCGACCTAGCGTACCTGTGTTTAACCAACTAGCTCAACTTTGTTAGCGACTAGCTTAACTTTGTTAGCAACCGAGCTTACCTGTGTCTAACCAACTAGCTTAACTTTGTTAGCGACTTGCTTAAATTTTGGTAGCAACCCAGCTTACCTGTGTTTAACCAACTAGCTTAACTTGTGTTAGCGACCGAGCTTACCTGTTTAACCAGCTAGCTTAACTTGTGTTAGCCAATTAGGTCAACTTTGTTAGCGACCTAGCTTACCTGTGTTGAACCAGCTAGCTTAGCTTTTGTTCGGCTAGGTTGTTTTTGATTTGTGTGTGTGTGGTTGTTTCTGTGTGTGTGTGTGTGTGTGTGTGTGTGTGTGTGTGTGTGTGTGTGTGTGTGTGTGTGTGTGTGACTAGAATGATGATTGAATGTATTTTATTAAAGGTTCCATGCTGAGTGACTTGGTTTCTCTTGGTGTTACACAAACAACATTTGAAGCAACAACTTTTTAAAAATGTTCTTAAAAGAGTTGAATGTAAATTGTTGACTGTTGTTGTCGACTGGAGTCATTTCCAGCTAAAAGAATCAAACTTCCTGCCACTTGGTGACAGATGAAGATCCAAAAAGCCAAAACAATCAGTTCACTGTTCAAGAAAATCCACAAATCTTCACTCTGAAGGATCAAATGTACGGAGCCCCGGACATGACATGGTAAAAAAAATATTAAATTGTGGCCACGAATTACTAATTCGTTCCCACGAATTAATAAATCGTGTGCACGAAATACTAATTCGTTCCCTCGAAATAATTAAATCGTGCGCACGAATTACTAATTCGTTCCCACGAGACGCCGCAACAGTGAAGACAAATACCTTATCGAATAAATTTGATAGGAGACAAATGAAGGTTGTAGCGATTATGGTGACACTGTAGTAAATCCCAGTGGTGGTATTACGTTTTTTTTGTTGTTGTTGTTTTAGTAGTTGTTTTTTTTTTGTTTTTGTTTTTTTTTTAGCTATTTGTCTTCACTGTTGCTGCGTCTTGTAAATTGTAGACGGTCCCTGAAGCCCGCAGCACTACCGGGTGCTGATTGAAATCAATATTGTTTCTGCTGCTTGATAGACAGATATTTTTAATAAAAATGAACTTGTAGCATATCCTCCACCTCACAACGATGGGATGCAGGCGCTCATTGTATGTTACTGACATTTTGTTAAAGAGTTATTGAGACTGAAAGTCCATATCTGTCAATATGCTGCCAACTTTACTGAACTGTCCAGTATATGAATGATATAACTAATTCGTGGGAACGAATTAGTAATTCGTGCGCACGATTTAATTATTTCGAGGGAACGAATTAGTAATTCGTGCACATGATTTATTAATTCGAGGGAACGAATTAGTAATTCGTGGCCAGAATTAAATTTTTTTTTTTTTTACTATGTCATGTCCGGGGCTCCGTACAAATGTCAGAAAAGAATCATGAAAAAAGAAAGACTGATCAATCCAAACATGTGAAAGCTCATAATTTCCACTTCAAATCCCCCAAAGTGTGAAAAGCTGCAGCTTCCTGTGGTCCATGAAGAAGAACTTCCTGTTTGAGAAGCTTGAAAAATGAGTCCAACTATTAGAAAAGCATCAGTTGAGGAATCAGTGAAGGGGCTGATGGTTGCAGCCGCCATGTTTTTCTCCACTAACTCATCTATTTTCTGTCTCTCCACACTCGTCTCACATCCTTTTGTCCATGTAGAAAGTCTCTGAGAAGACGGCCGACCATCTGTTGGTTTCAATCTTCTTCCTGTCAGAAATCTCATCAATGTCTCAGCTCAGAAAATGTGGAGGCTCCTTTAGAAAACCACACAAGGAGATCTGATGGAGTCCTCTACTCAGGTTTCAGGAACTCTGCTGAGGATCCAGAACCATAAAGAAAAACTCCAGCGTGTAGCAGCTGAGTGAAGGAGGTCTGGACTCTGTGGAGGAGAGTCATTGTTTCAGAGACGCTGTAGAAAGACAGAATACCTGCTCTGTGATCCAGGTACACTCCCACTCTGGAGGACTGAGGACCTGAGACGGGAGTTCTGTTTTTGTTGTAATAAAAACTAAAACCGCCAAATATGTCACAATATAAAGCCCAAGATTTGTCATTAAATCCAAATCCACATTTCCTTCCGCTCCCTGCTCTGCTGATGTTCTTGTATGTGACTGCTACAATAACGTCTCCTCTCCTCTCCACCTCCCAGTAACTACGTCCAGTCAGACTCTCTCTGCTCAGAACCTGAAGATATACAGTGAATCTGTCTGGATGATCAGAATAAGGCTGAACTTCCTCTGTAAAAGTTACTTTTCTGTCTCCATCAGATAATTTCAGCTTTCTGTTCACAGAGTTTGGATCCAGAGTGATCTGCTGTGAATATTGTAAGAAGAATCCCCTGCTCTCTGGCTGTGGTTGGAGCAGTAGCAGCTCCTCTTCAGTCTCTCTCAGGATGTCCTGGAGTTTGTCTCTGCTCTCTGACACAGCTGCTGCCACATCCTCAAAGTATCTGAGAGGAGCAGTCTGGATGCTGGAGGAGTGTGTGGGCTCACTGAGTGCTGACACTGAGGTGTAGCTGTGGAGAAACTGGGTGTGGTCCTCTGTGTGTGCCAGCTGCTCCAGCTGGACGTCTTTCCTCTTCAGCTCAGCGATCTCCTGCTGCAGCTTCTCCTCAAGCTCTTTGAGTCCACTCACTGCAGTTTGCTGCTGGGATCTGAGCTGCCGCTTAACCTCACGGCTTCTTTTCTGGAGGAGACGGATCATCTGGGTGAAGCTCTCCTCGCTGTGCTCCACTGCTTCATCAGCAGAGACATTGATGGCCTCCATCTGCTGCTGAAGCAGCTTCACGTCTTTCTCTCGCTCCTGGATTCTCTGCTGGATGTTTAGTCGACTCCCCTCCAGCTCCTTCTGCTTCTGGCTCCTTTCTGCTGCAGCTGGGACTGTTTCATGGCCTCTGTGTTGCTCCATGGTGCAGAGGGAACAGATACACTGCTGATCAGTGCGACAGAAAATCTTCTTCACCTCATCGTGAAGCAAGCAGATCTTCTCCTGGAGCTTCTTGGAGGGCTCCACCAGCTGGTGTTTCTTCAATGGAGCTGCTTCGTAGTGACCTTGGAGGTGTTCCTCACAGTAAGAGGCCACACAGACCAGACAGGACTTGACGGATTTCAGCTTCCTCCCAGAGCAAACATCACAGGCCACATCTTCAGGTCCAGCAGAGCAGAGATCAGCTGCAGCAGCTTGGAGTCCAGTCTTCTTCAGATCCTCCACTAACTCTGCTAACACAATGTTTTTCTTCAGGTCAGGCCTCCTCCAGGACTTGTCCCCACACAGAGGACAGCTGTAGATTCCCTTGTTTTGCTCTTCATCCCAGTGTCTTTTAATACAGTTGCTGCAGTAGCTGTGTCCACAGGGAACCGTCACCGGATCCTTCAGGGGATCCAGACAGATGGAACAAGAGAACTTCAGTGGATCCAGCTGAGCTCCTCCCTGAGCCATTTCCTCCTCTCAACAACAGCCAGTGTTTGAAGAGTTTCTCTTCCTGCTCAGCAGCTTTGAAGCCCAACCCTCCTCTGGTTTCCTGCTCCTGTGAACGCTGGTCTGCCCTGGTTCTGCTGGTGAGCTGCTGCCCCCTGCAGCTCAGAGACGTCAGTGATCCCTCAGCTGTGAGATCTGTGAAAGAGGAGGAGGCAGTGACTCAGTGTGGAGAGAAGGGAGAGGACGTCACAGCTTGATTTCATTCAGGAAATCCAGCAGCTTCACTTCACCTTCCAGCCGTCGTTCAGCTGGAATGTCAAGCTTCAACTTCTGCTTCCCTGGTGAAACTAAAGTGGACTTTTTTGTATTCTCAGTTTATTCATGCTGTCAGTCGTATATTGAAAATGTACTTCCACAAATTGCACTTTTTGTAAATATACAGCAAGGATAATAACATTGGGGCGTCTGTGGGGAGAGCAGTCATCCTACAATGGAGAGGTTGTTGGTTTGATTCCTGTCTCCCCCTGTCTGCATGTTGCAACCCCCAGCTATGGGTAAAATAGCACCACTGCATTGTGGTCATCATGGGAGTGACAAAGACTAAGGGAGACTCCCCCTACAGAAAAATCCGTGGTAGAGCCCCGAAGACGGTTGGTTCTCACGTTGGGGCTCCTGCCAGCAACTCCTTTAGCCAAGTTGTTGCTAAGTGTATGGGCCTGTCCCTTCCGTTGGACACTACCAGCGAGGATGAGAAGGGGGACGTCCTGACTCGCCATCTCAGTTCCTTCAGAACTTCGCCCTGGCTTGTCCATGATCTCTCAACATCGATGGAGCCAACAATACTAACATTACGCTTTCACACTGACACTTTCAACACACTTTGAAATAATTAGGGACCGAGCCTGGACGGCAAGGTCTCTATTGTTCTTCGTCCGTTTCTTTTTCTTATCTTGGATATTACTACGCGTCCCGCGTTTTTGACCCCAAATTTGACCCCCTAAACATGCACGACAACTTACCAAATTTGGCACGCACATCATGACTGGCGAAAAATTTGATAAAATCCAAAAAATGAACACCATTGGCTCTCTAGCTCCACCTATAGCCCAAAAAAGGACTAAAACAGTTGCTACGGCCCACAGGAATGTCACAGAGAGAATAAACCAAAACTCACGAGTTTGTCTTATCGAGATCTACATTTCACGTGCTGACACCCCTGACCTAAATCCAACAGGAAGTCTACAATTTCCCTTTCAAAGTAAAATTTTGCTCAATATCAGTCCTCACGAAAAAATTATTTCCTCCGAGACCGTTTGTCATACAGACATAAGAGTCACGCGACATGATAGAGGACAAATTTCTCTACAAAAGTTGTGAACAACTTTGTCAAAAGTCTTACAGTGTGGATTTTATTAACGTTCAAATTTGGAAGTCTGAAATCCTGCCTTGCTCCTGCCCTCATCATATAATGGGGAAAAAAGGAAAAAATTTGCCTTTTTTCAGCACCTCAAACAAGCGTCGAGTGTGGCTAAAACATGACTCCTATCAACAAACTGAGCACACGTGAAGCCTCAGCAGGTCCTCCCGAACAAGATGATATAACATAAGTGGGGAAAATATCATGATATATGTACATTTTCACAGGAATGAAAAGGTGTGCGCTCTGCATTTTCTTTTTGCTCTCAGTTATAATGGAGCCGGATGGGGGGAAATCTTGTTCTTCTCACAAACTGAGGCCTCTACAGTCCAAACTAAAAGTCTGACTGCTCTGAAAGCCTCACCAACTGAAAGACAACTAAATTTCCTATCAAACGTGATTTTTTTTTTCAATTTTGCCAAACAGGAATGGAACAAGGAGCAGTTGTTTCCCAAACAGAGGCTTTTATTTTCTCCTCTCTCCACTCTAACTGAAATGACCATATATGGGCATACAGTGCAGTTACACAGCTGACAGCAGCTGTCAATCAAACTCTGACACTCAGTGCCTTCATTCAGTGACTCTTAAAAGCAGATTGGAGAAGCTAACAGCTCCGTGTTAGTGGATGGCTGATGCTAACAGTTACATGTTAGTGGATGGGACATGCGAACAACTCCATGTTAGTGGATGACAGATGCTAACAGCTATGTGTTAGTGGATGGGAGAAGCTAACAGCTGCATGTTAGTGGATGACAGATGCCAATATTGCCGATATTGGTCTCATTACATGAAGGCATGAGGAGATCATTGACTGGAACATAATTCGAAACGACACACAAATAACATAAATGAACTTATAATGGACATTCAAACAGAAGATCTAAACTAACACATGCAACCAATAATAAAAGAAAGTCACTTAAACACACATAATCACAGAAGACGGTCCCTAAAGTCCATGACAGTGCCTTCCAGGATGCCCCGCGGCATGCGACGAGTCATGGCGACCTCCAGGGTCGTTACAATAAATTCATGAAGACATTAAACTTCCGACTGATGCAGGAAGTCCTAAAAGAGAGATGGGGAAAGGAGAGCGAGCTCCACAGGAGAAGACGAGCCTTCATGAAGCAGACCTGGATGCTGGATGGACCCACAGATGACCCAGAGGGTAGAAGAGGGATTATTGGCTCAGCACATTTTCAAAGTCATTGTTGTTTTTCACTTACTTTCAACACCATTATCATTTTGTCTTATATTCTCTGGTCACTTATCAGATTAGGATTAGCAAAACTGTTGGCAGCTTCAAGGCACAAACCGTGATTCACAAGCTTTGTAAAAGACGTGAAGAAAAGGGAAAGTAACAGTCAGTTGAACCTGTGAACATTTTAGTGACATTATTTCAATAAAATAACAAGTATCATCAAAAACTAACCTTTACATTGCCATGAAATTTCAAATAGAAAAAAAATGAACAGAAATCGGTTAAATACAGTGAAATGCTGAAAGATAGAATATTTTCATCTAACAAGCTAAACTAAAAACCAAAAAGACAAAATACTCCTCACAGCACTCCTCCACACAGTTCATTACCCTGTTGATACAGAGATAATAATAGTAAACTTCATTTGTAAATTATATATACTGTGTAGTTCAGGGCTGTTTGTACAAGAATTTGAGTTCAAAGTGCTTTATTGAAAATGTAATTCTATTTAATTTTATGAGTAAAGTTCTAGTCTGTGTTCTCACTTTGGACATCGGTAGTTTTTTGGCTGCTTCAGCTAAAATGTAAACACTCAAAACAGAGATAGAAATCTGAAGAATTCACATCAGTTTGTCTGCTCTCCACCTGCTGAGTCACCGTGTGGCTCCACCCACTGCTGCTCTGAAGGGAGGGGGGAAGGAAATGTAGAAAGACAACTCACACACTCCCACACACACTGATTACTGTCAGCAGCAGCCGGCAGGCACAAAGTAAAATGTCCTCTGGAGTGTTCTAGTTCAATCATGTCATCATCCAATCAGTGAAAATGTGTGTAAATGTAGAGAATGAAGGAGGTGAAGTGAATCATTCAGTGGGTTCCTCTCTATATTTCTCAATCAGCACTAAAGTGGTTTCAGTCAGACTGCTCAGTCAGGTTCCACTCCCTTCATGATAAAGACTCTTCAACATACCTGCCAGCACTGGGCTGACACCAAGAGGGAGGATCTATGGTAGGGTTGCTGCCTTCCACTCACAGCAGCCCCACCCCGATGGAACAAACCACTTTTAATAGTCAGGAGGATGAACAACTTCCCCATACCTTTATCTGGGACTGGCTCCAACACCCTCCACCCTCAACAGGAAACAGTGGCTCACAAGATGGATGGATGGAATTTAAAAACATTGTTTTTCCTGATTGTCTGATGTTTTCACAAAACTCCGTATTTCACTTGAAACTGTTTCTGAAACACTTGAAAAACAGTCTTTTAGTGAGATTGGGAGCTGGAACAGCAGTGTTTGGTCTAAAGGTGAACCTGGCTCCAGAAATGAAGGAATCATCAACATAAAGTAACATGAACTTTGTCTCCATCATGATTAGTTTTTAATACAGACAGTATTTTTGAAGGTTTCCCATTAAATATGTGAAAGTATTCAACCTGGATCCTGACAGTTGCTGTAGGTTTGTATATAGTTTAATTAGCATGTAGTGAGTGTGATGAGCTTGAAGCTAAATCCACAACGCTCTTTTCTATGAAACTGAAGTTTACTGACTGATCTTACAGCGGGACAGGTCAAAGAATATTCTCTCTTACATAACAGTGTTTAAAGGGGCTGTATCATGATTTTATAGCCAGTCCAAACCCTAGTATAGCCATTAACATGGTAATAGTTTATTTTTGGCGCTAAGGAAAAGTCATTTTTTATGAAATAAAAGATTTTCTGGGGCTAATTCTGAAACCCGGAAGAGAAAACGCTCCGTTTCACTGAAAATCCCGTCTCTCCCCCTGTGGACTTTGACTGACAGCTACTTCAACCAATCAGCGCTTCAAAACAAACACTTCATGCGTTAGCTTCTCTAAGGGTTAGCTTTAGCCCTTTAGCTCTAGCTTCTCTAAGAGAGACAGATATGATACTATATGTCAAACCGAAAGATTTATGGCCCCCCAATAAACCCCTCCTCTTGCCATTTGTCCACCATTTGTCCAGCGTATGTCCACTGCGCATTTGTCCCCCCCCCCCCCCACTTCCTTCCGTCTGAGGTCTTTTGAAGTTTTTACGACGGGTTAGGTGTTGACACATCTGAAGGGATGAGTAGGAGCCAGACAGACGGTTAGAGGGGGGTGAATTTATATTGTACTTAGAGATGGCGGAGAAACGTGTCATGAAGAGGTTATATTACAAGCCGAGTCATCCTGGTAGTTTCGGTGGGGTAGAGCGGCTTCATAAAGCGGTTCAAGATGAGACTGGAAAGAAAGTTAGGGTGGAAGATGTGAAAGACTTTTTATCATCTCAAGACACCTATACTCTGCATAAACCGGCTAGGGTACATTTTCCAAGGAACAGAGTTTTTGTCACAAGACCTCTCAAACAATTTCAGGCAGACCTTTGCGATATGCGCGCATTAGCGGATGAAAATGATGGGTATAGTTATTTACTCACAGTCATCGATGTGTTTTCGAAATTAGCGTACGTGCGAGCTTTGAGAATGAAGACTGCGGCTGAGGTGGTGTCTGCCTTTGAATCCGTCTTTCGCGAGAGCAAGACGCCTGAAAAACTACAGACTGATGCAGGAAGAGAATTTTTCAATAAAAGTTTCAAGATTCTGATGAGGAAACACAACATCATACATTTTGCCACAGCCAGTGATCTAAAAGCCTCCGTGGTTGAAAGATTTAACCGAACGTTAAAGACCAGAATGTGGAGATATTTCACTGCTAAGAACACTAGACGGTACGTGGAAGTCCTACCAGACTTAGTAAAAAGCTATAATAACACTTACCACAGCAGTATAAAAATGCGTCCGGTTGATGTGACTAAGGAAAATACCCGCCGTTTGTTTCACAATTTGTACGGTACGCCGACACCACCAGACAAGAGCAAACAAAAATTAAAGGTAGGATTTAAGGTGGGCGATGTTGTCAGAATATCCAAGTTGCGAGGGGTCTTCGATAAAAAATACGAACAGAGTTTCACGGACGAAGTTTTTACGGTGTCAGAATGCATTCCACGTACTCCGACGGTATATAAACTCGAAGATTATGACGGCGAAGTGATTGAAGGTTCATTCTATGAGCAGGAGCTTCAGAAAGTGGATATGGCTGGAGACAGGACATATCACGTAGAAGAAATTCGGAATAAACGTACCGAGAGAGGGGAAAAGCAGGTCTTGGTGCGGTGGAAAAACTGGCCTGAAAAATTCAACAGCTGGGTGAAGGCCGCAGATTTAAAAGATATATAAAAACCTCAACCGCTTACACAGACCATCATTCCATCATGTACGGTTCGAGGGATAAGGGGTTTTACATCACTCTACCCTCCAACGCAAGCTTGGAAGTTTTCAAAGATAATAAGAGTGACAGTTTCCGTGTAGATTTAGCACAACACATTGACTTAATAGGAGAATGGGAGGTCGCTTTAACAGAGATTTCCTATCCACACACATGGTATAACGTACCTCATGAGAAGGCTTACTTTGACTGGAGGCGGAAGCCTCGAGAACCTGGGACAGAGAGCAAAGTTTCTCGTCATTATTTTCAGGGAGGACATTTCAACAGCGTACACCCATTAAAGTTGGAGCTGGAAGCCCAATTTAAAAAAGTCTATGTCGATATTGTTCCCGTATTTAATCACAACCTAAAGAAATTTGATTTCCTGGCAAGTGGTAAAATCCATGTATGTTTCTACCCACCTTTGGCGTACATGATCGGACTCAAAGCCGGAGAATGGTTCAATTTTGAGGAGAAGACAGCTCCCTATCCCGTAGATTTAAGGGCTGGTTTTTATCATCTTTACTGTTACAGCGATGTGGTTCGCCCGCAGTTGGTAGGGGACGTTTACGCTCCGCTTTTGAGAAGCGTTGAGATCCAGGGTACATTCGGAGAGTTTGTCACACAGCTCTTCAACCTCGCCTATTATTTACCAGTGGCCAAGCAGCATATTGAAAATATCGAGGTCCAGATAAAAACGGATCAGAACAAACCAGCAAACTTCAGCTTTGGTAAATCTATTGTTACGCTTCACTTCAGACCCACAACCTGAAAACCAGTCTATATAACTCTTCAACCCGCAAAGATATCGCTCAGTACCAGACATCCTACGAGGGTAACTGTTCGTTGTGAGGTGTTGCTCTGATTTTTTTTTATTATAAAACTGTATCAAGGGAAAAAAAAAAAAAAAAATGACACGGTTATACTCTAAACCTGACATTTACAGGTTTGTGAATTATTATGAAAATCAGGTGGGAGGAGATTTACCAGGATTTAATGGAGCCCCTATGATGTACGGTAGAGGGATAGGGTCTATGTTTTCAAAATTATTTCGTTTTGTACACCTCTGTTCAAGAGAGGATTCGCCATTGCGAGGCCTCATTTAAAATCGGCGGCGAAAAACATTGCTTCTGATGTTGTCGGACACGTCGTGAGACGCGTGACTCAGAACCAGGAACCGGAGGCAGAGGATCAGGCAGGATCGGGACTCATGCTTCTGGCACGCAGACCTGGAAAACGACTGCCGGGGCGTCGTTTAGCAACGCATAAAAAGCGGAAGACAAAAGGGAGCAAGAAATCAGTGCAGAGAAGAGCTCCAAAGAGAAGGAGGTCCAACGACATATTCTCCTAACCATGGCTCTTTTGCATACAAAATCACAAGAATGCACCATGTCAGAGCTGGACTTATTCGGTGCTCCGGCTACAGTTTTCTATCGAGCAGAGTCAGTATCTGGAGGTTATGCCAATATCTGCGCTGACAGATGGTGGTCCCGTTGAATTTTTTATCCCTGGCGATGGGGATTTGGATCTCGCCAACACCCTCCTTCATCTACGATTGCAGATTGTTAACGGGGACGGGACAAATCTGGCTCGGGGTGTGGGTGTCGGGGTGATTAACTACCCCGTCAACACCATCTTCTCACAGGTGGATGTGACCCTGGGTGACAGACTCATTTCTCAATCCAGCGCTACTCATCCGTACAGAGCCATCATCGAAACCCTGCTGAACTTTTCAGACGCATCTCTGAAAAGCCAGTTCACAGCAGGTCTCTTTTACAAAGATACTTCTAGGGCTATGAATTCTATCAACATCGGAGCTGACGGTCCCAACAGAGGTCTGGTCGAGAGGGCGAAATTTAGTACAGCTTCTAGCGAGTTTCACGTGATGGGCCCTCTACACGCCGACATTTTCTTTTGCGAACGGCTGTTATTAAACAGCGTAGACATACAGATCAAGCTGACCAGAGGCAGTGATGCGTTCTGTTTAATGGCTCCGAACAATTCTGATTTCAAATTAAAAATACTAGGCACCTCTCTGTTTGTGAAAAAGGTCACAGTCTCCCCAGCAGTGCGTCTGGGACATGCAGCGGCCCTGATGAAAGGTAACGCGCTCTACCCGATATCCAGAATCAATGTGAAAACTTACTCGATTCCACAAAACTCGAGAGTATGCAATCAGGAGAATCTTTTCCTAGGCACGATGCCTAAATACGTGGTTCTAGGGTTGGTCAACCATAACGCATTTACTGGGCGGAGGGACATGTGCCCATTCGATTTTCAACATTGCGATGTGGAATATCTAGCTCTCTGTCAGGACGGGAGACAGATCACTTTCCAGCCACGATTTGACCAAAGCATTTCGGTCAGAGAGTTTACAATCTGTACACCGCCACCGGGAGACACCTGAAAGATTTACCTCTATGCATCGACAGGGACGATTTTGAAAACGGCTATAGCTTATTTGTTTTTAATCTAAACCCTGACGAGGACGTGGAAGCTCTGAACCCCATTTCAAGTGGGACTTTAAGACTGGAGATGAGATTCAGGGTCCCCTTACCGCATACAGCGACTCTGGTGGTTTACGCAGCGTACGATACTATCCTCGAGATCAATTCGAAACGACAGGTGCTGGTGGATTATTACTGAATAAAAGGATGAACACGGCTGAACTGGAAATACTCATGAACCATCTGTTGGGTGACACGTTCTGCGGTGTCTGGGCTTCGGATGAATTACAGAACCATCACCCGTCAAAGCTACCAGCGTATTATATCGTAAACACCCACCCTCACTATCTACCCGGTGAACACTGGTTAGCAATCACGCTGGAAGAAGGAGGGGTTTCCACCTATTTCGACTTCTTCGGATTAAGTCCTGACAACCATTATTATCCGAAAAGCATCCTTCGTTTTCTGGAAAATTATGGTGGGACGAGAAACATCATTTATCACAACCGTCAACTCCAACACGAGCTGTCTACCGTCTGCGGGCATCACTGTGTCTTTTACCTGTGTCATAGAGCTAGTGGTTTGTCTTACAAACAAGTGCTAGCTCGCTACACAAACAGTGTGATACATAATGATGTTTTGGTGAGAAAGTTTGTTATGAAATTTCAATGATGCATCACTGCTTCTCCGTCTTCTCCACATCAACTCGCATGTACGTTACAAATGTTTAGAGATTGTTATAAAATATGAAATGTATTGTTTTGCTTTTGTGAAAAAAAATAATCAGACTCTGTATCTCATTCATTTTTACTTTATTCACGTCAATAAAATTCTAAAAGACAAAAAGAAAAAAAAAAACTCTGGTAGTGGTGTTATTTAAATCACGGTGTGAAGTCGATCCACGGAATATTTCTCTTCATAGACTTTTTCTTCTTCTTCTTCTTTCTCATCTCGGTACTCGGTGAGGATTGTGAAGATAGCATGTCATCATAGTCTGTATGCGTCTGGTTTTTGAGAACTCTAAAGTGCTCACGAGCGAAAGGGTTAGACACCGCGCTCTCAGGGACATTCAGCTCAGATAATGTCTCAAGAAACAGCTTCCACCCTCTTGGCTGTGACTTTGGGGGTTTCTTATACGCAGCTGTTAAGTTTTTCACCAGATCAATCACATGAGAACCCTTTAACGGTTTACCTCTATAGATAAACTCTCCTCTGGAACTCCAGCCGCTGTCGGTCTCCGATAACTTATTTAAAACATATTCTGCATTTTTGCGATCACGGGTAGGTAGGTTTGTTAATATCTCCTGCATTCCCTCTCGCTTCTCCTCCTCCTCCTCTTCTGATCTTTTCAGCTCCTTAGCTTGTCTGTCAGATCCCTCCTCAGGAAGCAGCGTTAGAGTCAGAGAATGGAGTTCATTTTCTCCCTGTCTGACCAGGTTAAGGTAACGCTGCAACAGAGTATTGTACTTTTTCATTTTTTCAGAGGCGCCAAGTCCTCTTTCTTGTAATATTTGCCTCATTTTGAAATCCAAGTCTTGTTCCGCATTCTGCCGCATGCTGCTGCTGCTGCCGGGAGATGCATTTGCATCAGACGCGGTTGAAGCTGTGTGAATCAGGCGGTTTAGTTGATGAGGTGACACGAGATACATTTTCTGCATTTTCAATTGTGTTTATTGATCAAGCCTCCTATCAAGTTTCCCAGGAGAGGAATGGCTGTTGTTAGTAGAGGTAGAAGAAAACCACCTGTTTGCAAAACACTACGTTTCCGCTTTAGACTGATCTTTCTATCAGCCAGTTGTCTGAGCAAGTTTTTATGTCTCTGGAGTTTTTTAAATTGACAGCTAGAGAGAGGAATGTTCCCTTTTAACAGATCGAGAGCGATTTCGGCCAAAGACTGAAGGAGATCCGCCGGACAGTCCTTTAAAATATCCTTCCGCTTCTTAGGCGTGGCATAATACAGAGCTTTCAGAAAGAGAGCGTTCCTTTTTAATCGTGCTGACATGTCGTCTTATTTGTTTTTTGGAATATAAACCGCAGGCCACTGGTTAGGCAGTACACCCGTCCTAAGTCTGTACTGTTCTGGACAGCTGTGTGTCATGTCGACGATTAAATACCCCTGAGGGTCCTTTGTAGCATCGTCAAAACTCGCCAGGAAAAACGCTTTTTGTGATGGAAAGATCTGATGAGCTAATGTTTTCATCCGAAGCTTGTCACGCGGGTTCTTGAATAAGACAAAATAGTTTGAATTAAGACTGATTGTACGTGAGTATTTACCCTGATGAAACACATTTTGTGTCAGCATGAATACGGACATCTGTTTGTGGTGTCTGTACTGAGTAAAAATCCGCATCAGGATGATCTGAAGCCTGGAAAACCACATCATCTAGTACCACCAGATGTTGCTTATCAGGAGGAAACAGGGTCTCATCTTCGAATGATTCAGGCAATCCTTTCACAAACGTTATGTTTTTATTGGTCTTCTGCAGCTCGGCATACAAAGGTTGAAACGAAGTATAAATCCAAACAATATTATCCGGTTTTCGGTCCATTACATTTTCACAATCCTGCAAAACACTTTTTACAAAAAATGACTTCCCAGAGCCGCTCGGGCCTGCGATTAAACATGAAAAAGGCGCACAAAATCTAGGATCAAAATCAATTTCCTCCATCGCGGTAAAGTCTGACATTTCATTAAAAAAAAAAAAAAAAAAAAAAAAAATCATCAACAACAGCAACGAGATCAGGTTATTTACTAATAACCGAACGGTACCGAAGTGCCATCATGGGAGAGCTTCCGTTTGTCGTAAACGATGCGAAGCTTTTTTGTGAATGAAGAATTTTTCAGCAGAAACCCCCTTTTGTCTCTGATGATGTTTTGCTGAGGAATGTCAATCGAATCACTCCTTTGGATTCTGAGATAGCCCTCCACCAGCTCCCTCGCGCTGTCAAAGCTGACTTTGTCAGAAAAGTCTCGAGTCTGAGTAATCCCTTTCACTCTCATCACCACCTTTTTAGCATTTTTTGTCTGATACGCATAAGTCTTGGGACCTGCCGCCACAAATTCAGAAATGGTGTCACCCGAGAGTTCATCCGTTAAATCCCCCAGATAATTACCCAACTCAAGAGGCGTGTCACCATCCTTCAGGAGGTAAACTATGCTGTCAGTGTCTGTATAGAGCACCTTCTCCTGCAATCTCTCCAGATAACTGTAAAGCTTCAAGCGTCCGTAAGCTGTGGTGAAAGCAGCGACAAATACATTATAGGTTCTCCCGGGTGGAACAACACACCTCTCGTTGTAATTCCACTGAACCAAAGCAGCGTCGTTGTTCAGAAAAGAAAAGTACTTGATCTGATACTTTCCTGAAAACAGATAACTGAAGAACTGTGCAGGATCAGACACGATCGAGGTCTGTTTTAGATTAGGCCTCTCTGCCATCTTTCCCCAGAAGCAGGTCAGAGCCAGTTTGCAGACAGAGCGAAGTGCCGGGTTAAACCGGATTCTGTCCGCATCGAGCTGAATGCCTTGTTCCAGTTTGTACTGCTGTATGTATCTGTCCCTGCTTTCCTGATCCACCGCATCTGCCGGGTAGCCTGACGCTTCCTGTTTCCCCTTCAGAAAAGTGTGCACGTATCCTACAAAAACAGAGTCGCTACGCTTGCTAAAGTGCCAAACTTCGATGATTTTTGCAACTTTGTACCCGAGCTCCAGAGCTTTGTTGAATTCGGGAGTGACCCACACCCCCGTCAATGCACAGGCGTTTTCATCATGATTGCATAAGGTCATTTGGTTATTTATCTCAGCACAGGTGCGACAGAGAGTGAACAGCAGTTTACCTCTGGAAGATTTGTAAGGTAACACCGGGTGGGAGAGACCCTGCGGGGGGTTGACGACGGCTCGAATTAACCCAAAGTAGTTTTGAGGGTCGTCAAAATCTTTATGAATTACGGTGGGATGGCCTAAAGGATAAGCGCAACTGCTGTTTACGTACGGATATAATGAAGTTACATCCACGTAATGCACAGATTCGCCAGCACCCGCTGTGTACCACAGCCGCAGCGCACTCGTACGGCCTCCGTACAGAGCCTGTCTGGGGGAGAGAGGTTCGGGAGGGTCAAATTCCTTCAGAAACTCGCCTACTCGCGGATCTGATTTTTTCATCTCCAGCCACTCGTGTTCCCAGATCACACAGGTCTGTAGACCGTAGACGGATCTCAGCCGATGTAATTTTTCCTCTGAAGCTGTGTACAGCTCTTCAAAGGGCTTCCCAGTCAGAGGGCATGTTTCATGCGGCTGAAAACAAATCGGACAGCCGTGGAAAAAACAACCCTGGAACTCAAAAACCCATTCCACATCATCGATTGTTGCAAACCCGTCAACAAAGTAAGGACCTATTTGCGTCTCGCCTCTGTTTAGAGCATGCTGGATGAAAACACCCCGGCTGTGTGACACATATTCCAACCACTGGATAGAAGCGTGAGAGTAACTTTTGACCTGACGACGGTAATCATCAGGAGGAGGAATGGCGAGTGTGCGAGGACGTAGAAAGTTTGTGAGAAAAACTTTCATACAGGCTGAGGATATAGTTATCCGACTGAACGGGTCAACTTTTGTCTCATTCAGAAACTGATTTCTGAATCTAACGCACCCTTCAAAGAGAATCTGGACATCGTTTTTGCAGTAAAACAAAGCTTCCTTCTCAAAGTCGAATACACCGCGAGAGACCGAATCATACCACCCCTGAAATTTCACCTGTTCGGGGCACGACATACGCTCAAAACCATAATCAGTAGGTGGGGGGTACGGTCCCGTGTATTTCAGACTCCCTGCGGAGCTGAACTTGTGAGGGAAAAAGCCTTTCGACTGATCCTCGAACCCCATTGCTTTCGGCATATCAGAGAGACGCATGCTGAGGAAAGAGAGAGAGTCGATGAATTTTAGGTTATAGTCCGACTCACTGAGCTTCAGAATTTTACCACCCATCATAATAAGAGAGGGTTCAATACCTAATTTAACCATGGTGTTAACAATCAGGTAGCTATCGAATCCTTTCGAATTATGCGCAATGAAGATCGAGTCTTTGTAGCGAGGTTTTCTGAAATGAGCGATGAATTTTTCCACGCAGTCAACACCGCTCAAGGTTTTTGTACAGACCAGATATGGTCTATGCACACCTGTCTGATCAACAAATGTCTCAAAGTCATAAAAAATCAACTTCTCCGAGTGTTTCTCGTCTACGTTTAAAGGCTGCATGTAACAGAGGTGACGATCCTGATTACCAGCGGTTTCTGACTCATCTGCGAGGCTCTCACCACAAGTTTTACACCGTCTCTTTATACACACATGCTCTCTGTTCTCCCCGGTCAATCTTTTCTTGTATGTAGAGTTACATTTAAGACATTTCTTGTAAATATCGCAGTTACTAGCATACGTCTCACCACGGATTCTCTCTCTCAGCTCGTTATGCTTGTCGAAACACTCTGACGAACGACAGGTTCTGTTACAACGATCACAGGTCACAGGGCTCCACACCCTCTGTTTACAGTCAGGGTCATTACATACAGGACAGTAACCACCACAGCTGTGTGTATGAGGGTTATTGTATCCTTGAAAACAGAAACTGCAAACATATCGGACACCAAGGAACCCTTTGAGGTTTTTAATCCCCGAGAAGTGGTTTTCAGCTAAGTACAAGAAAATTGGGCGAGATCGGTCACTGAAAGCTGTCTCAAATTTCGAGAGGGCTCTATTTTCACGATTTCTCATGAATATGACTATTTTCCGTTATAAGAGCTCCTCAAATTTAGGGACGTCAGTGAAGGAGACTTCAGTCTGACTGGTCAAGCCTGCCTGATGCTGTAACCAACTTCCTCTTTCTTCAGCCTGTGAATCATTTAATTTGGGATCTGTTAAATGTGCCAGACAAATGGAGAAACAGAGCTTATCGGTCCTATTACAGACGATGTAGAGGTGACGCCTCTTACGCTGTAACACCTCATGTTCAAGAGTGCATTCTAATTTTCTTTTAACTCGGCCTCACGAGTCACGTACAACCTGTACAACGTATTCCAGTCCTGCGTCAGCAGCAACATCTGTATTTGACTGAACCATTTGATCGAGTAAGTTTTCAAATGTGGGGAGAATGTTATCACCATGCTGGTCAACAGTGAAAGAAACGTGCTCTTGCACATTCTCACCGACAATTTCCAATTGAACCAGGTCATTACGGTTAGATTCCGACCTGGTTCTCTCTGCAAGATGTTTGATGACTCTCATAACATTCTCGTAAAACTCTGCTAGATCTGGTACATTCTGTGTATCTGGAAGGTTTAACGTCTGTCTTATCTCAACATTATTAAATCGATCACGCAAAATTCTTGATGCTGAAGCATCATTTTGCAAATCTGAATTGGAGCAAGATGGTTCTGAGTGGGGTAGACTGGGAGGAGGAGGAGGAGGAGGAGGAAGAGGAAGAGGAAGAGGAGGTGGAGGAGGAAGAGGAGGAGGAGGAGGAGGAGGGAGGAGGAGGAGGAGGGGAGGAGGAGGAGGAGGAGGAGGAGGAAGAGGAGGAGGAGGTTCATGACTGACACTGGGGTATGATGCTGACGAATCGGAATGGTAACCAGACCCAGATTGAAATGCACTCGGTGATAAATTCACATCGTTTATTATGAATGATTCAGGATCTCTAACCAAGCACTCTAACAGAAAGTTTAAGTCTAAAATGCGCGCCATGGGGTTTTAATTTTCTGAAATCACACTGCTCGGGGATTTTCAATAATTTATTTTGGAATGTCGTGCTTTACTGCTTCAGGGTGTTTTTTTTTTTTTTTTTTTTTTTTTTTTAACAGGACAAGGCTTGCTCTAAGCGCTCATCCATGAGCTGTTGCAGATCACCGTACTGAAGATATGCTATCCCACCGCGCATGAAGCTCCAGTTCAGAACGTCGGCAGCAACTGCTTTGGCCTTCCGAAGCGCCGGGTCGAAAGCAGCATTTCTAACGATGCCGAGAAGAGTCCGGTCTTCTCCCAACTCCGTATCTCGAACAAAAAAATCTAAAAAAAAAAATGAGGATAGAGAAAAAAGTCATGTATAGCATATATATTTTCCAATTATGTACAGAACACTTAGTGAGAACAAAATAAAGTACTTACCATTCACATAATGGATGTCCGCACCATCCTGATGTGGTGGTGGTGGTACCTCAGCCGGGCCTTTAAATGAAAAGAAAAAAAAAATTGAATACATACAATACATGTTATAAATATAAAGTTTTTCTCCACATCTCAGTCGTAAAACCTACCCCTCAGATCATCGTCAGTCTCGCTGTCATGTCCAGGATCAGCCTCAGGCTCAGACACAGTTTCAGGGTCGTGATCAGCGATCGGTGTAGGTGGTGTTCTTGGAACGAGAGCTGAAAAAATAAATAAATAAACAAATAAATAAAATTAATCAACGGATCATTTAAGACTGAGTAAATAAATAAACAAGGAATATAGAAAGAATAAAATACATGCCTCTGAGCTCCTGGATTGTAGTAGGAGGATCGGTCTGCGTAGGCCCTTAAAATACAGGAATAATTTAAGACAAGGTTACATACATGCATGACATTATTATTTTATCCCAACATCAATATTTTAAAAACATCTTACCAGTGAGATCGACCACCTCGCTTGTATTGATAGCGGTTTCTACTCGACCAGGTGCAAACAGGAGATCTTTAATATGAAGACGATCGTCATAAGTTTTATTTTTTATTTTAAACAAACTTAATAAGCTTTAAAAAAAAAAAAAAGACTTACCGGAAGTACAGACGTTGTTGAGGTCTCCCGAGACTTGAGTGTGATCAATGTCGTCGAAACGGCTCAGAGCTAGGAGACATCAGATAATTACTTTAAAAAAAATAATCATATATATATACATATATATATATATATATATATATATATATATATATATATATATACTCATATGTACAACCAGATATGAATCAGATCAGGTAAACCTACCCCGGGAAAAGCGAGCTCTTACTGCAGAACCAGAAGTCCCCGGAGTGTCTTCTCGATTCGGAGGAAAAACTGGAAATTTAAATAAAACAGAGATAGTGAGACCTCCATAATGTCTTGAGATCTCTGAAGATTTAAAAACAAAAAAAAAATTACCCCTGGTACGGAGAGAGGATAACTCTTCTAGAGAATCCGTGATAATTGACCTATTTCTTGTCAGATTCTGATGGCCTGTGTTTGAAGGTCCTGGGACTTCACTGGCCGTTGAGGTCAGATTCCGAGTCTGATTATCGAGCCTATCCAGCTCATCTGTCAATTGTAAAAACAGAACAAAACAAACCTCGCGTGATCCCATAGACGATTATTCTCAATTAAATACAGGATTGATTTAACAGTTTACCAAAATCATCCCGGGTCAGGTTAAAGTCTTCCTCTTCTTCTTCTTCAACTTAAAAAAAAAAAAAAACTTAGTTAAAAACAGGGGTAAAACTTGTTTCAAAAAAGAAATCCTTTTTGTTTGGTCAAATAACATGAAATTTAAAAACCATGGTACTTACATCGAGAATGGGTCGTCGCCTCTGTGGATGATGATGATTCACCGAAGAAATTAGTTTTGTCTAGAAAAATATATTAAATGCACTTTGTTTTCTCGCTCTCACACTTTTTCAAAGAGAAAATAATTTTCCAGTCCATTCGTCCTACCGGCCATCTTGCGGTGTTATTGACGGGGTGTTTGGTTTTTTTCTCAAGCAGTGATCTTCTTCCTCTCTCTCCTTCCTCACTCTGCCTGTTGCAAGCTGAAGTGACTGTCACTTATATCCGAGCTAGCTAGCTATTTTGCATTTGTTTTTGATGGTTTTTATGGCTTTTGATCCATCCAATAAGATCACAGGATCTGCATGAGGTGTGAGAGAGGTTGGGTCATGGAGGAAGTGAATATTCTTTCTGAGGGGAAGTGTAGTAGGGTGTGAAGAGAAGCCCAAAGATTCTTTAAACCACCGCATTTTCAGAGTTCATCAAATCTTTTTTCTTTTTTCTTCTTCTTGATCTGATAGCTGTTTTTTTTTTTTTTTTTTAAACTCTTGTTGTTTTTAAACTCACCCTTTAACATTTGATCAGACTCGTACGAATTAAAATTAGACCGGCTTTACTCTTTGTGAGAAACTGATCACGGATCAAACAATAGAAGATAGAAGAAAGATAGACTTATTCCATGGTGGTGATAGAAATTCTTCTTTGATAGGATCCACCGATAAAATACAATTACACAAACATAATAAGACGCATGCTCACTGGGTGAAGAGATGTTGAGAGAACAATAGCTGATGAAATAAATATGTAGAACTCTCTGTCTTATTTTTCTTTTGTTCAGGAGGAATAAAAGATTTTTTATGGGGTTGTGGTACTTTGTAACGTCTTCCTGAATGTGACTGTTGAAATAGTGGAAAAGAAAAGTAGAGGACGAAAACTTAAAGATCTTATTTTTGTCCTTCGGGCAAAGGTATCATAGTTTTGACCTGCTCACAATCAATTTTCATCTAAGAATAGCATATAAATATTGTATCTGAGCTATATAAACTTTTTTTTTTTTTAAATTTCTATCAGAAATGTTCATAAGACAACTTTCAATGCTGTTCCCATAATCTACTCTCAGACGTCCCCTGCTCGTATGCTATCTGATAAAAGCTTTGAAGTAGACCTTTTGAACTAGATTACCCCCGTTTTATGATCCCTTCTTTTTTCTTCACCTATGGAGGATGCCTGACTTCCTCAGATCAGAACCCACCCCGCTCCCATCCTCGCACCCAGACATCTCACTCGGATGTGACTTCCTTCTACTTCCTTAAATCAAGCACATCCTATGCGTCTCTGTATGGTGAGGTCTTGTTTTCTATCCAGAATCTGCAGCGGTAGCGAGCTTCAAACACTCACACCCTTACAGTAGGGTCGTAAATGATCAAACAGTCAGACAGACGGAGGGGGAAGACTTCAGTATTTTTAAATAGTATTTTTATTATTCGAGGCATAGTTTAATCAGAAATACTTCTACAAGAGTGAAATCAATCGCTACTGACTAGTAATAATACGGTTGTATCATCACCAACACATTACGTAGAATAGAACAATCCAAATTCATCTGCAAAGCAGAATGAAGTCTGTCCACTTCATCTGAAGGACTGAGACCGAGCCCGCATTGAATGGATAGTGAGACGGCATCGACAAACAGCGTGTACAAAGATATTATATGGTACTTAGTTGTAGAAAGAGAATCTTTAGACAATTCGTGTACAATTTTCTCAAGTACAGAGGACAGACTGGATTCGGAAGCACTCGTTATAGTGTTTTGCACCATAACCCACCATGCTGCATCTCCCCGACACGACCGGACTTGAGCATGAATTTTTTCCATGCGTTGAATTTCAGCATCGGTAATCATACTGTATGCACAACCCAGGACTCTCTTACAGATAACATTGGTTAGAAGTCTCTTCAACTGAGAAATAACATCATCTAGCTCTATAGTTTGACTTAACAAATTCCCCATCTTTCCTCCTCCTTCTTTTTTCTTCTTCTTCTTGTTTTTCACTCACTCTTCCAGCAGTCACTCACAGCAGAGAGTTGAGTCGTAAAAGTCGCAGATCAGCTCTGCCACTCTCCGAACAGATTTGAGCTCAAAGATCAGGGTTTCCACGATCGCTCTGATTCTCTCCTCGTCGGAACGGATTTTCCTGAGAATCAACAGCTTTTGTATGGATGGGATCAGCTTGGGTGTGAAAAGTCTGGCCATCAACCGATCGTAATGCTCCGAAAAATAGCCATCTGTCTCAACATCAAGACACGGATGATGCTTCTGACTGGGGTGATTGGTTCTGCACCCGTAACAGGTCTCCTTCTGGTATCTGCCTATCACCAGGTTCAGCAGGTGAAGCAAACCCAGTTTCACTGTACCGATCAGACCAGCTGAGATCCAGCCGTCGACATCATCCTCTCCAGATTCTCCAGCACTTGGCGATGGAGGCCCTGCACCTCCCCCGGGTTTGACCAAGACCGGGGCAGCCTCCTCCTCCCCCTCCTCCGCTTGCACAGGAGCGGCCTTGCCCGCCTGCACCAGACTGCGCTGATGAAGAGTTTCAAAATCACAATTGCAGGCCAGCTCCTCGTTGTTGAAGCCGGTTGTCGGGTGAGAACAGGGAGACAACGAAGATGATGATGATGATGATGAAACAGCTTCCTCGTGGCTGAGGGCATGAGGACAGTCGCACGTCAGCTCATCCTCGTTCAGGACAGAGGATGGTCCGTACGCAGAGATATTCGAGTCCTGAGAGCATGATAACAACGATGGAGAAAACGCTTGAAAGTCTTCTTGTTCTTCTTCCTGGCTGAGGGTTTCAGAAAATAAAGGCAGAGAGTCCTCACTCAGCAGATCAGGGTACCCCGGATGAGGACGCTTGAACCCGGCAGAAAATCTCCTATTGCTGTACTTCTGCATGGCTGAAGTCGAGAGAGAGCTCCTTTTTATATGTCGAGGAAGAAAAAAATAACAGATGTACTGACGCCACAACTTCTCCCACCTCTCAATAAATAGTCCTCGACGACATGTACGAGGCAGAAGGCATGGTTTAAAACGCAAGTGTTCTTCTCACGCTAACCACGTCTCTCCAATCACGTGAGTTGTGAAACAGAGTGGTTATTTTTCCACCATTTTCTTTCATCTTCTCTACCATTGCATCAAATGGTAAGTCAAGAATCTTTCTGTATACTCCGCACTCACTGTTAAAGGTTTCCAAAACAAAACTATCTGTCGGCCATTCGTCGTTTGTCGATTGCATGCTCGCACGGAAAAACCACCGACCGCATGCCACTGTTTTAGTCTGCCATACAGCACAGAATCTCATCTTTCGCTGATCAATTTGTGAATCAGGAGACTGTGTTAAGCGGGCACAGTCTCCTGAATCTTTATCCCTCGTGCACCAGCTGTGATACCTGTCAAGCAGCATCATCAGAACACCCCAATCATTCGATGAGACAGCTGTCTGAGATGAAAAAGGCCCAAATTTCTCATTGCCGTCCAACTGATAAAGACAGAGTTCGCCAATGTCATATTTGAAGAAAAATCCCCAGCTACCTCCAACGCCGTATGAGGATAGAGACCATTCCTCATGTAACGATCCTTCCGGGGGCATCTGAGTCTGGTAAAGGTATATAACGCTCTTTTTCGGCGTAGTGCCCAACATTGAAAATTCATTAAAAATCGTGACAGGAGTTTCGCTGATGAGAGATTCCAGCTGCATCTTTATGACATGTTTCTCCGCCATCTCTAAGTACAATATAAATTCACCCCCCTCTAACCGTCTGTCTGGCTCCTACTCATCCCTTCAGATGTGTCAACACCTAACCTGTCGTAAAAACTTCAAAAGACCTCAGACGGAAGGAAGTGGGGGGGGGGGGGACAAATGCGCAGTGGACATACGCTGGACACATGGTGGACAAATGGCAAGGGGAGGGGTTTATTGGGGGGCCATAAATCTTTCGGTTTGACATATAGTATCATATCTGTCTCTCTTCTCTACACACAAAGACACGTGAAAACGTCTTTTCCTGTGAGAAACTCACCAAGCGCAGACCCTTCAGACCCTCCAGACCCTTCAGACTCTTCAGACTCTTGCTCTTGCTTGATTGTTGCTTTCAGACGATGGTTAAAGTTTATCTGCGTAATCTCCGCTACGCGCAGTGATGTCGTCACTTCCGGTTTAGCCACCGGAATTCACCCAAAAAAATTGGAAAACAAAAAGCGGCAACGTCCGTTTCACGACCGAGGGCCTGCAGGGTCAGGGGAGAGGGGCGGTGTCAGGGGAGGAGGGGCGGGGTCAGGGGAAGAGAGGCGGGGTCAGGGAGAGGGGCGGGGTCAGGGGAGCTCTGCTGCTAGTGACGTCACTGGAACAGACAGTTTTCACGGGTGGGGAGGGGCTGCCTCTCTGAGCAGGAGGAAAGCAAGAAAAGCTCAAACACACAGGCACGAAGGAAAAACCCGCTTTGTGGGTGTTTTTGATGAGTAAATAACTTTATAGCAAGGTTGAAACATACAAAAAGTGAATTTTGCATGATACAGCCCCTTTAATGCTGCTTTATGAAGCTTCAGAACTGACTGAGGCTGTAACCATGGCAACATTACAGCAAATCAACAATCCAACCTGAAGAAGACACAGCTGACAGACTGCTCCCCCCCCTCCTCTGACACACACACTTCCTGGTCCCGCCCCCTGCTCCCTCCCAGCCACTCACGCTAGACGACATTAACAGGTGTCATTCTGGGCTCCTTCTTCTTCTTTGGGGCTTTTCAGCAGCTTGCGTCTCTTGCACTAGCGCCATCTGGTGGCTGTGGTACACACCACACCGCCAGGCTCCTGACTACGGTGGCCATGAGCTCCAGACATCAGGAATACTGGATTATAAGGCCCACTTTTGAGAAAATTAAAGGATTTTCAGTATGACGTACAGCTGAAAATTACAGTGAAATGACATAAAGCCAAAAGAGTCACATTTTCCCAAATTTTCCCAAAAGAGCTGCAAAAAAAATTAAGATATCTAAAAAAATAAAAATGGCAGCAACTACTTTAACTAAAGTTAAAATAGTTAAGATGGAATAAACTTCACAAAAAGTAGCTAAAATAGTAAAATCAGCAACAAAGAAAAAAATTATAAAGTAACACATCTCTCAGAAAAGTTTCAATAAAACTAATAAGTGGTTGAATATATTATACATCAATAAATGTAATGAATTCAGCCAAAGATATAGTTTTGTCAGAATAGAACATCTGATATAAACTTCATGAGCCACGTTTTCTTTCTTTTAAATGTCAGTCATGTTCCAGATGGGTTTTATATGGAGACAATAAGAGAAAAGGAGAGTCTTTTACATCTAAATGCTACAGATTAATCAACTAATAATCCCATCAGTGGACTTCCTGTTTGAATCCACAGAGATGTGAAAACTCAGCTGTTAGCTAATGCTAGCTACTGTGGACACAAAGGAAGCAGTAAGTCAGTAAAGTAGCTGCTGTGTTTCTTGTAATGTCCCTCAGTGTGTCCTGTCCTCATCAAGCTCCCTCAGCTGTTTGATTGGAGTGTTAGCATTAGTTTCTACTCACAGCAGTAGAAATCCTGAGCAGACGTCCAGCCTCTCTTTCCCTCTGCTTCACTTCTGGAGAAGTCACACTCATTTATCTGCTCTCCAGTGGAGAGTCTCCACCTGCTGAGTCACCATGTGGCTCCACCCACTGCTGCTCTGAAGGGAGGGGGGGAGGAAATGTAGAGAGAGAACTCACCATGATTGGTGTCAGCAGCAACTGGCAGGCACAAAGTAAAATGTCTGCTGGAATGTTCTAGTTCAAACAATCATTCATTCAATAAAAATGTGTGTAAATGTAGAGAATGAAGGAGGTGAAGTGAATCATTCAGTGGGTTCCTCTCTATATTTCTCAATCAGCACTAAAGTGGTTTCAGTCTGACTGGTCAGTCAGGTTCCACTCCCTTCATGATAAAGACTCTTCAACATACCTGCCAGCACTGGGCTGAGACCAAAGGCTCTAATTTGACGGCGCAACTTGGCAATGATCACCGGCGGAGGCAGCGCATTCCTATTTTCGACAGGCGCAGAAGAGGGTTTCTGGCCGGTCCGCTCATTGCGCCGAGATGGGCGTGGCGGCGCACCAGGGGGAGGGGTCGACAGAATCAGCTGGGCGCAGTGAGAGTTTAGTGCAGAAGGTGTGAGCAGGCTGGGGAGCGGAGGATCTGATGACACTGACAGCTTGTCAGTGTCATGAAAGATACACAGAATCACTCATGAAGCACATAATTGTTTTTATTATCTTCTTTAGCACTAGAACAGCCAAAATGCTCTGACAGACCGTTTGGGTTTTTGGAATTCAAATAAATCTGTGAAAAATAATTTCCCTGTCCTCTAATTCTTTGACTTTTCCTAAATATGTGTCTTGTATGTTTTTCTGAAGCAAATAAGGTCCTAACAATGACACAAATAATATTACAAAGCATTTATACCTCCAAAGGCCAACAGTGGTCTCACAGACTGCTGATAAAAAAAGACGCACTTCACGGGGCTTTTTTTTTCTTCTGCTATTGATTTGTTTTGGTTCATGCGCGCATCTGAACAGGGAGCTAGCTCTGACAGCAGACAATCAGACAGACGGCCAAAAATAAAGAGACAAAAAGAAAGACAATAAAAACAAGCATAAATAACAGATATAAGGTGGAAGAAGCTTTAGCAATGATGCAGGAGGTCAGTGAGGGGGAATTGGATGGCGGAGACGCCAAACAGTGAAACAAATTTAATCCTGCTGCCCCAAAAATACCCGATCGACCTCCGGCTGCTGTACAGTCCAGCGCAGAACCTGCAGTGGCGCATGGAAGCGCTCACGCGTCACCTCCAGGTATAGAGAATTACTGTCAGTTTACAACTAAATAATTATAACATAAAATGGTGTAAAAAAAAACAACTAATGTATTAAAATTAAAAACAACAGTGAACACTGTAGTTGACAGCAGGAGCACTGCAGCATCTCCAGAGGTGCCAATTACAGATTCAGGTAAAATATTATATTCTCCATCAAAGCACAGCAAACCATGTATTTTTCGTTTCCAAAAATTAATTTTAGAACAAACATATTTTCTAAATAAAAACCTTTGTCCTGTCAAGCCTGTAGTCCCAGAATCAAATGAGCAGAGTCAGGACGGTACCGTGTGGGAAGGTGTCCGTCCTGGTGCGCAGCCGGGGAGACTTATTTTACTAATTTTAATATGCTTTTGATTATTATTGACGGTTAATAATACAACTTTTTTATGTGTGTTGGTGTGTGTGTGCGTGTTTATCAGGGACATAAGTGCGCGGAGTATCAGTGAGAGGTAACGCTGCGCAAATGCGCACTGTAAAAAGTTAAATAAATTTTGAAACCTGATTTGAGGCATTGATAAAGCAGACATGAGGCATTAAAAGGTTTGCTGATCCTCTTGACTTAATATTTTGTTTATTTATCTTATTTTCGTGCTAGGTTTCGACCGCTGTCGATCTTCCACAGGCAAAGAACCAACAACAAAAAAAAAAAAAAAAAAACACAAAAAAAAAAGAGAAAGAAAGAAAGAAAAGACAAAAGTAAAACAAACCACACGCAAAAATGGTTTCATGTGGGTCAATGTACAATTGGGCCGGGCCCAGAGCAGGATACGCTGTCTCTACAGAGCTGTGACACCAACTCTGTCATCATGAATGAGTCGAAAATGAGGGACTCTCCGCTTTGCGTCGCCTCATTCGTGCATGAACAGTCTCTATTTTGTGCTGGAAGATCTCTCAGGTCATTTTGAACCGGCTTAAAGAAAATCCTTCATATGGAGAATCAGTCCGTTTGTCACTAGCTGACCAACACACTCCACGCAATGACAGCGGCTTCATTCAGTTGATTGAGCTGATTAAAAAAATAAAATGAACATATTGCAGGCGCGGAAACTATGTGGATCCCGCACGGCTGTATATGCATGCAGGTGAATCATGATTTCTACCTGTGATTTTGAGGAGGAAACCCACACGATGTCAGAAGTTATTTCACACCATCGGACCAAAACACGGTTTGGACAGTCTTGGGCAGGCTCTTAGAGTGTTTTATTGATCTTGCATCTGCTTTTGCTGCAGCCATGCACCTGTCAGTTTGCCTTGTCTTTCTTTGTGAATAAATAGTGCCGTGCGTAAAAGCGCGCACTGTATGTAAAGACCTCGGCGGAGCCGATCGGCGCTCTGAAAGAAGTATTAGCCTGTAAATGTGTCTGCATTGTTATTTCATTTGTCTGGCTCCCCAAGCTCTTCAAGAGATTATTTATTTTAAAATACCTTCATATACATTGTTGCTTCACTATGGTTTAGTATTGAGGCCAGGAAATAAAATGCATTTCATCATGTTAATAAAGCAGTGTCCTTGGCTGCAGTGCATTTGAAAAAAAGGAGAGGTGTTCATTTGATTGGTCAAATTACTCTCAGCTGGGTTAAACCCACTTTCTCTCCTCCCTCTTATGCCACCTGCGCCAGTGGGCGGGATGGAGGCGTGACTGCGCCTGGTTCACGAAATTAGGACAATTTTCTGGACACGCCCCACTGACTTTATCCGCCGACGGCGCACTTTGCGCTCCGCTGACAGCGGGCGGATTCGGCGCAGTCTGCGAAGTTAGAGCCCCAAGTGTGATGCGGGTCCTTGTTTGTTGTTAAAATATTAGGTGCGTTCACGATGGCAAAGCCAGAGGTAGACGGAGCAAGACGAAGTAGACGGCGTCAGCCGTGGGGCGGAGTTATAAGTCTGCCTCCAAGTCGGACAACCCTATGTTCTCCATGTTGGTGTTTCTCATGACTTCCACCGTGGGGGGTGTTTACAGGCCCGGCGTCCGGGGTGGCAATGCCCCCCCCCCCCCCCCCCCCCCCCGCCTGTGCCTCCTTGCCCCCTCTGGCTGTCAGAGGGGTAATTTTGTTTTTCTTATTAAAAACAAAAGAATTCATAATTTCTTTTGTGTGTCACATTGTGTTAATTCATATTCAGTTAACTGAAATAAATACAATTTTAGAAAAACAAAATCATTTTAAATTACGTTTTGGCTTCTGTCATGTGAAGCCTGCCTGCTGCTGCAAGTGCCACCAGGCATCAAGGGGGGCAGACTGCCTCGCCCCCTCAGTCCAAAAAATTAATAAATAAAGTTTTCAGTCTATTTTGTGCTTAAAAAACAACAGCAAACTCCACTGGCTTGGTCAAATCAATATGAAGTGTTGCGCTATTCAAAATTAAAAAAAAAAAAAAAAAAAAAAGTGGAGACTCCAGCTTTACTAAAGGTGAGGGCTGGTTATTTTATCATTTGTTTTATTACTATTTGTGCTTTTTACCAATGTGATTAACGATCATATGTTGTTGGCCCCACAGTAGAACAGGCCTCTGATCTGTGGATTCTGTCTTTGTGTTGCTCCGTTACTTTTTCGTCACCTTTGCCTTTGCCACGAACATGGAGAACATAGCTTTGTCCGAGTTGGAGGCTGATTGATAAAGGCCTCAGTATACTCCTCCGTCGCCGCCACGGCGTTCCTACGCCGGCAACCCTATGCCGCTACTGAACATATCTTGCTCCTGCGTCAAGGGAACACCCTCCTCTGCCAAGCCGCTAGCAGTCACAACAACAATGCGGCTTCCGTAGCTCCGGCTTTACCTAGACATAGATCTATGGACATAGATTTCTAGACATACGTATCTAGACACGCGTGCATTTACCGAACATATATCTGCATATATGACATATCTGGCGACACCGGGCTGTCGTGGAGGAGAGGCATGAGCGGACTGTGATGAAATATTGGTGAAACTAATGAGCTTTTGGACGATTAAAGCCGTTTGAGGAGCGGCTATACACATAGCCCCGTCTGCTAACAGTGCTAACACTGCTAACAGTATAGCGATGTGCGCCGCTCAAATTTGGATCTAAATTTCTCCCGAAGCACTGTTCGGTCCAGAAAAGTTTTCCGGGTGAGTTCTACTTTATTCTATAAACAACGCGAAAGCGGACCAATCACAGCCCTTGACGTTCACGTCACCACGCGTCGAAACGACGCGAAGTCACAATTTTCGGGAGGCGCACGTCAAGCCCCGACGTAGCCCGTCGTAGGGCTACGACGTCTACGACGTCTACGTCGTAGGAACGACGTAGCGGCGACGGGGGAGTATACTGAGGCCTTAACTCCGCCCCACGGCTGCGCCGTCTGCTTCGTCTAGCTCCGCCTACCTCTGGCTTTGCCATCGTGAACGCACCTTCTGTTATACAGGCGCTCCCTCCGTAGCGGCTTCATGAATACAGACACCCCGTCGTTAGATCCGTCTGAGCCAATAGAATGCAGCGGGGGTCACTGACATGAGATTGACAGCTCTGTTAGCCAATCAGAACAAGCAAAACACCGTCATGGCGAAGAATAACATGTATGGCGCTGACCAATCACAGAGCTCCTTGAGGCGAACTAGGGCTCATTTTTACGCCCCGATTGACGTCAGAGGGGGCTAGGTGGCTGTGCTCAGCGATCCCGCTGGATGATAAACACACAACTTGGAGTTTAAATGGCCAGAAGTGAAGGTAAGTGGTGATTTTTATACCGCAGTTTGAAAACGCGATCTTGCTGTTGGCTGTTTTAGTGGCATTTTCAGGCGGATTCTGTGGTTTTAGACGGCTTTGAGTGGCATGGTTGTAACTAGCAGAGTCTCAGCTCTCATCTGAGAGGCTGTTTGTGTGAATTGTATCATGTTTCATAGCGCCAGAATGGATAATTCGGCGAGTGGGTTGACACGGTCACGAATATGGTTCATAATTCATTAAGTTGGTGTTTGAGCTGTGTTTGGGGTGTGTAATAATGGCTGATATATTCGGTTCGCTCAGGTTCTGCTGATTAATTTGATGGTAAACATCATGACATTCTGTCAGAAATAATGCACATTATTAGACAATCTCTGAAATGTTTGCTGCCAGGCCCCCAATTTGGGGGCGCTCGGGCTTAAAGGGTTGTCTCAGCACTTTTTTCCATGCCAGCACTGTATTTGCTGTGTTTTAAATGCTGTTAAGAGATTTTTTTTTCTCTTAGGGATTAAGGACTTGCCTCATTTTCACAGCTCACATATTTTTTACAATAGGCAGATCAACTTGCATTCAAATGCCACAAATGTTAGAGATCCAATGTGTGTTTATTGTGCTGTTATGAATAAAAAATATAATTTTAAAGACTGTTGACACTTTGGTATTGTAGTTATAGCTATACTTAGAAGTGAATTGAATGACCGGTTGATGAAATGATTGATTGGTTGCATGAATGACTGATTGAATTTCATTTCCTCCAGGGATATTAAAAGAATATGAAGAGAAGCAAAGATATTCAGAGCTTCTTCCTTAAAAGAAGGAAAGAGTCAGAGTCAGCCACAGCATCTACTAGCAGCAGTGAAAAGGCCCACACAAGCCAAAAACCCAGTGACAGTGAGGATGAGCAGTCCACTCCCCCAGACCAGCATGGTAGGTCATAGGTCATAAGATTTGTATTATGCGTGTGTGTGTGTGTGTGTGTGTGTGTGTGTGTGTGTGTGTGTGTGTGTGTGTCTGTCTGTCTGTCTGTCACTTTAAACTATCCTTGTATTCCCACAGTTGACCTGCCACACTTACAGGAGGAGGAGAGTGACTGTGAACCAGCGTTGTGTGGAACTCCAGCTACTCAGCATGGTATGTCAGGTTCAGAGGTCATTGATGAACATGTTACTTTAAGTTGTTGTGTACTCTCGCATACTTGAGTGAATTTACTGTAAAAAAAAAAAAAAAAAAAAAAAAAGATTGTCTAATTGTGTATATTAGTTGTAGAAAACCCCAGACCTAAACATAAAAAATCTCAATACTAAATCAAGGGAAATATGTGACACTAAGTTTTCCACATTCAGTCTATGTGTGTAATGGTTACTGGTTTTACTGCTTCAGGTACTAGCAAGTCAAGAGGTGACAATGATGACAGAGAACCTCCTAATGTTGTACACGCTGCTCCACCTGGACCTCACGGTATGTTGTGACATTTTATCTTTCAGTTCACAGACCATTATGACTTCCTTCTATTTCAGTAACATTGGAATACGGATCACATATTGACTTTGCAACTTGCCATTTTGAATAAAACCTAGTAAAAACTGAAGTAAGTCCTCATCATGATTCTTTATATTTTACAGACATTTCACAGTCCAGAGCAGCAGGTCCTACACAGCCTCATCTCAGCGTTTTCCTGCAAACCATGCAAGGCGACAGGAAGAGGTCCTTCAAAAGCGAGTGGTACAAACTATACCCATGGCTTGAGTACTCACAAAGTCAAAACTCTTCATACTGTTTTGCATGCAGACATTTTTCTTTGCCAAACACCCAGGCATCTGCATTTACATCATCTCTGGGATTCTCTCATTGGAAAAAGGCAATGTTTAAAGATGGTGGATTTAAAGGACATGAAAAGTCAGAGGGTCATGTCAATGCCATGTTTGCATGGGGTGAGCACAAGAAGGCAGCCCTAACAGATACTTCCATACGTGATGTCCTTAATGAAGCATATAACCGGAAAGTACAAGAGAATCGAAAATATAATGGAACAGTGGCTGAAGTACTCCTTTTGACTGCAACACAAAACATTGCACAACGAGGTCACCGTGAAACAGAGGAGGCAGCAAACAGAGGGAACTTCTTAGAAATATTACAAATGATTGCAAAGCATGACCCAGTGGTAGAGAAAAAAATGAAAGGAAAGCAGAATGCAAAGTACACAAGCAGTGTGATACAAAATGAAATCTTGGATTGCTTAGCAAACATGGTTCGTGAGGAGATCATTCAGGAAGTGAAGGAAAGTGAAGTTTTCTCTGTTATTGCTGATGAAACCAAAGACCTGAAAAAAAGGAGCAGCTCTCACTGGTACTTCGGTACTATTATAACGGGGCAGTGCACGAAAGTTTTCTCGACTTTCAACAAGCCACGCGATTAGATGCAGAGGGACTCAAGGACAAAATCATCCACTGCCTGGAGAGATATGGACTTGAGTACAGATCTAATCTTGTTGGACAAGGCTATGATGGCACGTCCGTTATGAGTGGAAGACACTCTGGAGTGGCAGCCAGAATAAAGAGTGACGCCAAACATGCAGTTTACGTACACTGCAATGCACATTGTCTAAGCTTGGTGCTTGTTGACACTGTGAAGGCAGTCCCAGAGGCTGACTGCTTTTTTGCACTGTTGCAGAAACTGTATGTGTACATGTCTGGATCATATGTTCATCATAAATGGCAAGATGTGCAAAAGGAAATGTATGAAGGTCCACCACGGGAGTTACAGAAGCTAAGTGACACTAGATGGGCATGTAGATACCTGGCCTGCAGAAATCTAATGGACCGATTACCTGCTGTGCTTCGTGTTCTGCATGACATTACAACTGAAAATAGTGGGGAAAGATCTGTAGATGCTCGAGGTTTGCTGACTCAGCTAGACTTAAGCTTCATCAGTCTTCTTGCAACTTTTCGAAGGCTCCTTGGGGATGCAAAAGTCCTGTCTGACATGCTCCAGTCTCCTTTACTTGACCTTGCCATGGCAGTGGATTTAGTCAATGCACTCAAAGACTCTCTTCAGGAGTGCAGAAGTGAGACATTTGTTGACAATCTGTGGGGAAGCATTGTAGAAACTGCCACAGGGTGCAGTATAGCCATTCAAAGTACAGAGAAAAAGAGGTCTCAAACAGTTAGTTCCAGACTTGGTGGGTTTGTCATAACCTCTACATGGGGTCAGCGCAAATGCATGGAGGGAGACAAGGATGCAGACAAGGATGCCTTTAGGAGAACAATCTTCTACCCTATTGTGGACACCATACTTGGAGAGTTAGACAGATGCTTCTCAAAAGACAATTGTGACATCATGAGAGGAATACAAGCTCTGGACCCCAAAAGCAAAACTTTTCGTCAAGAGGCAGCAGTCTTTCGCTTGGGAGAAATTTATGCAAGTGATTCTGAAGATCTGGGTCATGAACTCCACCAAACAAGAAGGCTTTTGCAAAGGAAACAACAAAGTGGCATGCCGAATTTGTCTAGTATTGTTGAACTTGCAGACTTCCTTGAACCTCATAAAGACGTTTTTCAGGAGCTTTTCCATCTGTTACGGATCGCCATAGCCCTCCCAGTGAGCAGTGCAGCATGTGAGCGGAGCTTCTCTGCTCTGAAACTCATCAAAACCCATTTGCGCACAACAATGACTGATGACAGACTGAGCAACCTGGGTGTCCTCAGCATTGAATCAAGAAGAGCAAAGTCACTAGAGATGGATAAGTTTATTTAAGTTTTTGCCACCAACCATCAAAACTGAAGAATCCATCTGATGTAAAATGGATGAAACCAGAATTTGCGATGTTTTGATGTTGCATTTGCATTTCTTAATTGTATATAGTTTGTGTTTGTGTGATGCCCTCAATAATTTAACTTCAATAAAGTCTGTGACCTGCATCACTGTTTTTATTTAACCACAAGGTGGCACCTCAATTGGTATGTGACAGCTGACTGATTACTCCAGAATGAGTTAGTACCCCTATCTCTCTTTCTCTCCCTACACACACACACACACACACACACACACACACACACACACACACACACACACACATACTGCTTTATGTCCTCTTTGGGGGCGCACTTCAAAACACCCTACTTTCGGGAACACCACTTTCTGAATGGTTTAGAGAGATGCCAGCTAGTGGGATGTATCACCGGGAATCCCCAGATGATGAAAATCACCTGGGATTTTAGTTTAAAACAACTTTTGTCCAACTTGAATTTTTACCTTGAGATTGGGGACAAATAATTTTAATGTCCATTTTGAGGACGTCAAATGTACACAGATACACAAACTCATAAAAGTCACTTTTAGGTGCCTCAATTTCCTTTGGGGACAAAAGTCTATAAAAGTAATTGTAGCATGTATTTTTGCTATGTTTGAGTTATGAGAATATTCAACCCTCAAATTCAGTCGCAACACTGCTCCTGAGTAGCTCTTAACAGCTAAAGAAATGCACTAACTTATTATTTAACTTATTCAATAGAAACCAAAACAACTGAAGGATGATAGCTTAACTAATGGTCAGTCCTTCAAGTTTTTCAAGAAACTCTTCAAAACGCATCTGTTTCAGAAGGCATTCTAGATCCCCGGTCAGCGCTGTCTTGGCAGTAACACATACTATCAGGACCCTGGTCAGGCAGGCAGTCTCCCTGGGTCCTGCTGATTGCATTCACCTGGGAACTGCCACTCTGCCTGCCTATACAAACCGCCCCCTGCCACCTGCTCCTTGTTGGATCGTTACCCTTACCAGATTCCCTTGCTGCTGCAGAGGGATTCGGCTGCTCTGCCAAGCAGAGAGGAGGTTTTTGTCTCGTCTTGCCTTGTTTTGTCTTTTCTCGCCTTGTCTCTTCATGCCACGACCTTGCCATGGTCTCGCCTGGACCTCGTCACGTGTGGTTTCCTGCACTGAATAAACCTGTTCAACCGTCAATCCTGCTTCTGTCTCTCTGCATTTGGGTCTAACGGCCAGGGCCGTTTCTTCCTATAGGCCAACTAGGCGAATGCCTAGGGCCCCCAAGCCACCAGGGGGCCCCAAAGCTGCATGTTCAACCTCTTCTGAGGCTAATTGAAATGTCCTGTTTTTATCTGTAGCTAGCTCTTGTGTTTATTACACCTCTTACATGCTTAAACATGAACATTGGATTGGATATAAATGAAATAAACTGCAATGATAAGCTGTGGCTGGTGCTTTTGTGGCATTTGTTTGCTGAACCGCTCTGTCACACAGCAAGTGACGTCATGTAGCGGCCCACCGACAGGTGCGATGACCCGTCATTAACAAAACAAACCATAATGGCATCAAAAAGAAATTATCCCAGCGGCGCGGAAAAACGGAAGAAAAAGAAGACTGAGGAAGAAAAAAGTTCAAAGGATAAAGGTAAGTCATCCAGCCCGTAGACCCGTTTATTCAGATTATAAGGAGCGAGGACATGTTGTTGTAGTAGTCTGCTCTGTCATTGTTCAGGGGAAGTTGTCTCTCACATATTTTACACTTTATTTTATGATTAGTTAGAATTAATTTACTAAGTTTAGTGTGTATTGTATTGGGCTCTAATTAAAACGGTGCCACTTTTTTGTTTTTAATTTAAAGAACTATTTCAAAGGTTTGTTTTTTAATCGCTCAATCAATCAGCATTTATTTAATAGAGCCCTTTACATACAGTGACCAAAGTGCGCTCCAAAAAAACTTCAAGTATATGAATAAAAATAACTACATAATTTAAAACAAAAAAAGTAAAACAATATTAAACCAATAAAAACAAATACAAGTAATGTGTGTCTTCAGTGTTGTATAAATATTAGGCATGGTGTTTTATTCTTATTTTAGACTGTTATGGCAGTGGTTCATTTGTCTTAGTTTTATTAATTTAGTACAATTGGTGAACTAAACTAATGCAGTAAACTTAAAAGTGGTAACTTTGTAACTGGGTAGGGGAGAGCGGGGTAATTTGTGCCAAGGGGCAAGTAGTGCCGCCCCTATTATTTAGAAAACCATAGTAGTTTTTGGTCATGTGACCACATATTTTTGAAGAGGCGTCCATTCCGCTCATCTTGCAAAAAAGGGAGACACATGGCTTGAGAGGTAAGCACATTTAAGTTCAAAAAACATTTTTTTGCCCTCCAAAGTAAAATTTCCATGGTTAAGGTTTTTTGATTGCTGTGTTTGAACAATTATAGAAAACTGTGAAAACATTTCACACATGTTTTATTGATTTAGTAAACTACATTATGAGTCTATACAGTTAACATGATGCTAGCTCAGAACAGCTGGGGGATGCATTTTTTTTCAAAATGGTGGGCCTGGGGTAATTTGTGCCAAAGGACCTGGGTTAAGTTGTGCCACTGGCACAACTTCAAGCTCGTGTCCGGAGTTTCCGTTCGTTTCCAGTGTATGTATCATTTTTCAACAGAGCTTAAATGTGTCAGTCTGGTTCGATACTACAATATAATATTAGCATAAAGAAATATAAAAATGTATTTATGAGCCCCGCCTTCGTCTCATAGACTCCCATGTTATCCGAAAAAGCGCCGGTCAGCGTCAGCCAATAGACTTTGAGCTTCCGCATTCTCGTGCTGTCAATCAAAGTGTGAAACAGCCAGAGAGCACGGCCGCTCGCCCAGCAGAGGAGAGTTATGCTACGTTCACACCGGACGCGTTGCAGGCGTCACGGGCGTCGCTTTTACATTCAAAGTCTACGGTGGACGAGCTTCAACGCACCCAACGCGCATCAGGCGCTTTTCGAGCGTCGCTTTCTGAGCGTTGCCGACGCGCGCCATGCGCGTCACGCGTTGAAGGCGTCAACGCCTGAAGTTGGGAAAATTGAACTTTGGAAGCGTCAACGCCGAGCGTCATCCAATCACAGACGAGCGCTCTGAGCGCTGACGCGGGCCAGAAGCTCGTCAAACTGGGCCCGGGAGAGGCGGAGGCTCGCCGGCGGGCCCGCCGCTGGGGTGACGCGCCGCACCGGGGGGCCGCCTCGGTGCGACGCCCGGAGCGGGCCCGCTCCGAGGCGGAGGCTCGCTGGCGGGCTCGCTCCGTAGGACCGCTGGGTGAGACCGCGCGTCTCGGTCCTGCTGCGGGTCGCCGGGAAGCCGGTCGGAGAGGCGGGGGCGGCCGAAGGTGTGATGCGCGTCGCCCGCCGCCAAAGCCCGACCGGGCCTGGAGGCTGGGCTGTTGGGTCGGGGGAACAGCGCTGCGCGCCGTGCCGGGCGGGGGGCCCCGTGGCGGGTCCAGGGTTCGTGTGTGCTCTGCTTCTCTCCTGCTCTGACTCCTCCTGCTGGAGCCGCTCACTGCGGCTGGCTCACATTTCATCCGAACAAAATCATAAACAGTTGGCATTCGGAAAAACAAACGACACAATCGGGCTCTAAACGACCACTTTGTCGGCTAATTTAAAAAAAAAACCCGACAAAGTTATACATTTGAAGAGTTTAGAGCTAAAGTGATTTATGCACTGATCCCGCCATTGTCAACATGAAGACAGGACACAAGCTCCTCCCACTCCCGCCAGTGAGCTGCCGCGCGTCGCGAGCGTTGCAAGCTTCGTGTGTAATTTGAACATGCGTCGAATTCCACACTTTACTCACTTCAGCTTTGAGGCGTCAGTGACGCCCGTGACGCCTGCAACGCGTCCAGTGTGAACGTAGCATTAGCTCCGCAGCAGCCGCCGCGCTTACCTCGGATATATCCACTGTCTGCTGAATATCCACCGTAAAAAGCTCAACATGGAGGATGCTGTAGGACTCGGAGGCTCTCATTTTCACCTGACAGATAATAGCGTGCACATTTAAAGGGGCGTGGCTTGGTCGCTCATGAAAGCAGAGGGAGGGCGGAGCCTCCAGACGTTGGATTAAAAAAAACCTCTCTCGTTCAAAACTCCGGACACGAGCTTTAACCTAACTTATGATTATTTACTATATATTACTTTTTTGTATTTTACTGTTATTGTACTTCTTATTCTTCCATTTGATCACTAAAACTATGTGTCATTCTTAATTTCAGATCTAAATCCATCATGTCACACAGATACAAAAGGAAGACAGACAGGGCTCCAACTTTTCAAAGTTTCTGAAGCAAAGTTATGAGGCCTGTTGATGGAAAGTCCATCTTCACATTTAGAGAGAATTTTGAAGGAGTCATCCCTCGAGGTGATGTGCTCAAAAAATTTCCCACACCATGAAAGTGTGGTGATAGAGCCAGAAGGGAGCGCAAGTTCGTATTCCACTGCAGCATTGACAAGTGGAATGTCCAGTAGTAGGTCGAATCTGTGAAGATATTCAGATGCAGTCAGCTGCTCATTTTTGATTTTTTAGTTTGTTCTTAGCTTGTGTTCATGTGGCACTGGGCCTTGTTGAAGCAAATTGGCCTTTGATTATGTTAAAACTTTAAATAAGCATTAAACAAGTACTTTTGTATTGAATTTGTCTTGTTTTTATCTAGCATTATCATTTTTATATAAACTTTATTTCATACACAGTTGGTCCATATGAAAAATACAAAAACATTACAAAACACTAAATTTTTATTTATATTTAAAATCATCTTTTTTACTTCAGTTATCAGTGGCACAGTTTACCCCAGTGTATTCTGACTAATGGCACAATATACCCCGCACTTGGGGTAAGTTGTGCCACAAAATCACTTTTTTTTTCCAAAGCTATATTTCTCACACAGTTTATTTAAGATCCAAAGTGACTGCTCCCAGGGATGCACAACATCCTAAACTATATGAACATATTTTAGTTGCAGGCATTCCTGTTATCCCCTTGTGTAAAAGGCACTTTAAGTAAAAATTGGCACGACTTACCCCACTCTCCCCTACAAACTTTTAAGGGACACTGTACATCACAATGTTTAATATAAAAACTGATTAATTTTAATTTTCTGTATTACTGCAACAACACTGTAATAATAAAATAGAATATGTACTCAGGATCTATTTTTTGCTTGATAACCTAATGAGCTTTGTCTTTGCAGGAGCAATTCTAAAATATTTTGGAGCTCCAGACATCGAGCCTGAGAGATCGTCTGAACATCCTGACCAGGAAGCCTCAGGGCCATCAAGTGCCTCCAAACCTCCTTCTGTCCAGAAAGCTCCAGAACCATCACTTACCTCAGAACCTCTTTCTGCCCAGGAAGCATCAGCTGCACATTTACATGGTCAGCTGTCTGTTTTTGATCCAGCTGACCTGCCAGTGGCCATCAGTTTTCTCTGATTCATTCAGAAGTGATATAGTAGGCAGAGGGCCATTTCAGATCAGTTCTGTTTTTACGTTCCCCAGAAAAGAAGATGGCAGAAAGCTAGGAAGTAGACATTTTGAACGCAATACACTGTGACTGTTACTGTGAATAGTGTGTTATTAGCTGTTGTGCTGAGTGTGACACTGTAGTGTTAAGTATTATTTTAAGCGGTTGTTTGTTTTGATTGTTGCACTTTAAAATACATGTTGATTTGTTATGTTTTCTTATTTAAAGTAAACTTTTTTAAAAATAAATTCTCAATCTGTTTTATTTATTGACACATAGAGGATGGTTTTCCTTGTATTATAGTTTTATTGGTTTAACTTGCCTGAGTGGCTCAACTCTTAAGACATTTGATTTTTTGATTTTAACTGTAGCCTAGGCTTAGGAGACCATCTAAAGGGTTAGAAATTTCTTCATTACAGTCTGACAAAATAGGGGCCCCCAACCAACATCTTGCCTAGGGCCCCCATGAAGCTAGAAACGGCCCTGCTAACGGCACACCAACCATGACACATACTGTCTATATGATTTCTAATCTCCTTGTTTTTAAGTACTGTCTTTGATCTCTTTGTGATTTTTACACTGCGAAGCACATTGTAACAGATGATCTGTGAAAAGCGCTATATCAGGGGTGTCCAAAGTGGGTCCTGGAGGGCCGCAGTCCTGCATGTTTTCCATGTCTCCCTGCTTCAACACACCTGAATCTCATGGTGATTCATGGCCAAGTCCAGCAGAAAGCCAGATAACGAGCCTCACTGCAATCAGCTGTGTTGAAGCAGGGAGACATGGAAAACATGCAGGACTGCGGCCCTCCAGGACCCACTTTGGACACCCCTGCGTTATATAAATAAATTTTAACTTGAGATTCGATAAAAATCTATAGGAAACACTTTGTTCTAAATAAGATTTAGACTGAATGTTAGCCACATCGGCACCAAAATCATATTTGTATGAAAATAAACATCACCCAACAAACTAAGGTATGCTGTCAAAATGTACTTTACTAAAACAATAACAATGTGTAAACATCGAAGCTCAGAGCAACATTTTTTGTGGTTACAAACATACATGTAACAACTAACAAGCCGATTTCTGCTGAAGTCTCTTTCTTCCAAAAGAGAAAATGATCTGATCATTGATCTCAAAACTGGCTCTTATTTCTGTGGCTAGAAACATACAAGTAACGGGTAACAAATTATTCCTTCCAAAAGAGAAAATGATCTCATGAACGATCTGAAAACTAACAAAAACTGTCAAATATTTCTGTGGCTAGAAACATACAGGCAACAGATAAGTATTTATTCCAGAAGAGAAAACGATGATCTCATGAATGGTCTGAAAACTGACAAAAACTGTCTCATATTTCTGTGGCTAGAAACATACAGGTAACAGATAAGTATTTATTCCAGAAGCGAAAACGATGATCTCATGAATGGTCTGAAAACTGACAAAAACTGTCTCATATTTCTGTGGCTAGAAACATACAGGTAACAGATAAGTCTATTTATTCCAGAAGAGAAAACGATGATCTCATGAATGGTCTGAAAACTGACAAAAACTGTCTCATATTTCTGTGGCTAGAAACATACAGGTAACAGATAAGTATTTATTCCAGAAGAGAAAACGATGATCTCATGAATGGTCTGAAAACTGACAAAAACTGTCTCATATTTCTGTGGCTAGAAACATACAGGTAACAGATAAGTCTATTTATTCCAGAAGAGAAAACGATCTCATGAATGGTCTGAAAACTGACAAAAACTGGCTCTTATTTCTGTGGCTAGAAACATACAGGTAACAGATAACAAGTCTGTTTAGTCCAGAAGAGAAAACGATGATCTGCTGATCTGAAAAGCAACATATACTGGCTCTTATTGTTTAGCACAAGCCTTTCTCTTCATAGCAGTGATTCGATTTCTGACGTAATTTTTTACACCAGTCCAGTTGCGGTCTCTCAGTGCATCGGGCTCTGCCCTGATACATCGCAGACAGTCCATCTTTTGTGGTACCTTGCAAGTATGTATGAAGCCCATCATGTGTCTTTCCACAGCACGTACCTCACTGTCTTCCCACTTACGTTTGGAGGTGTCTCTTTTCAGATGTGTCTGTGAAATCTCTATAAAGAAAAGAGAAAAGGTGATGTCAAGTTACTCTTCTGTCAGTACCAATGTCAAATGTGCAAGGACAGCAGTGGTGAAGTGACAAATAATGAAAAACCATGAGTAGCAGGTTTTACTACACTAGTTTTTAATTTTTAAACACTCCTAAAAAGGTGGCATAGTTTGTGATTTTAAATTACATTGAAATGAATTTGAACTAATCTGAATATAATGTGGATGAGGTATGTCAAAGGGGAAATATTATGCTATTTTTCAGTCACGTCATATAGGTCTCAGAAGCCCAAAACATAGTATTTAAGTTTGTTCGCCCCAAATTCACCCTTTGTTCGGAGTTTCAGCGGTCAGTTTCTGAGCCTGCTTCGAGGTACGCACTTGAACGCATCTGTCCACGCCCACTCTCACACACACAAACACACACATACACACGCACGGTGGGGGAACAGTCAGGGGGAGGAGTTAAATCCACTTATTTCAGGATAAGTGGACCCAACTCAAAGTTGACCGTTTCAGCAGGCATTTTTTACAATATGTGTAGCAAGACAGGGAGGAAACACAGTTTTCAAATTTGAACGTCTTAATGAGGCTACGGCAACACATACTACTATAACCACCTATCAGGGAACCCCCCCCCCCCCCCCCCAAAGGCTGGATCCTCTTCCGGGGGGAGGGAGTGGTTGTTCATCTTTATGACGTAGACAAAGTAAGATTTCAGAATCGCGTGTTTGAGTGTGTATTTCCTGAGAAGTGGAGTGCGCATTTGAGGGAGGTGACTGAATTTTTCACTTCTGGGGGATCATACAGAGGCTCTGGGAAGTAATATGACTGTAAAGACACCTTTTTAAAGTGAATTTTGCATGACTCCTTTAATACAAAAAATTAATCCTATCTTCTTTTTTTTTTTACCTTGATTGAGAGTGTCATCAGAGAAAGTGGAAAGAAGTGGAGATGCCACCTCTGCCTCACGTTCATCTTCAGCTGTGGTCTCTGTGGCTGAGCTGACATCGGCAGGCTCATCCTCATCACTTGATATGTCTGGTTCTTCTGAACAGTCAACTTTTTCTGAAGTGACAATGTAAGAAAAGTACAAAAAAAGAAAAATTTGGAATAGCAGCCTTAAGACAAAATCTCATTATGGACTTTGCGCATTACTTAAGTTACACATTTACACAAAGTAATATTTTATACATGATTATACACATTGCCTATGAGGAAAAACATGTAAACAATACTTGTCTACATTTGCATTACTCCAATGTGAAACAGATTGTTACGATTCTTCATCATTATACTTAAAGGTCCCATATTATGCTATTTTTCATCACGTCATATAGGTCTCAGAAGTCCAAAAACATAGTATTTAAGTTTGTACACCCCAAATTCATCCTTTGTTCAGAGTTTCAGTGGCCTAAAAAGTGGCTCTGAGGAGCCCTGCTCAGAACAGGGTGCTTCTAAGCCTGCTCCCAGTTATGCACTTGAACGCATTTGGCCCTTGCTGGCCCCCGCTGCCCCGCCCGGGAAGAGGATGCAGCTTTCACTAGCAGTACTACGCACTAATGTTGACAGTGAAGCTATGGCTCGTCAGGACACCATTGTTCAGCTGTACCAGTTAGACCCAGAGTCTGATTCAGAAGGACAGGCTTCTAACCAAGTTCCACCTATACGGCTGCAGCAGGACATTTCAGAATGGTTCGTCAGCAATATTGTGTGTCTTAGATGTGTTCATAGTTTGTTCCTGTGTGTTATTGTTACAGTTACCATGCTGTTGCTAAAGCTAGTTGAAGCTAATGGCAGGGTGGGGGCACAGTCAGGGGGAGGAGTTAAATCCCCTTATTTCAGGATAAGCGGACCCAACTCAAACTCAACTGTTTCAGCAGGCATTTTTTTACAAAATGTGGTGTAGCAAGACAGGGAGGAAACACACAATTTTCATATATGAACTTCATAATGAGGCTACGGCAACACATACTACTATAAGAAACTCTTCACAAAGTGAAAAAAGCATAATATGGGTCCTTTAAACAACCAATAAAGTATTAAGAGTATGTTACAATTAAATGGCAGTGATGATGCATTTCTCATGAGATAATAGCCATGGTGTACATCTAACCTTAATTATACTGATATGCACACATCCATACCTTCAGGGTCAATCTCAATGTTGTCAAGAGCTTGGCCTTTATACTGGGAGAGGGTCCCCTTCTCCACTGCCAAAAGCACTTTGCTCATTTTGGCAAGCTGTAGTGTTCCCTGTGGCAGGCGGTAATACTGTCTGTGCACACGAATATCGTGACCCAGAAAGTCTGCAAGTTGGTCCGACTCATTTTCTTGAAGATTGAGTACTTGAGACATTGTAGCGATGTGCTTTCGCAGCCTTGTTGATGTTAAAGCCTCTGGATTTTTTGCACCACTTTCCCTTGCAAACTTCTGGATGCATTCTCCCCTCTGTACGCAGACAAGGCACCTGGTCGAGCGAACATATAAACGTTCTCTTTGAGGACTCCACACATCTCACGAGTTTCAGCAAGGAGCTCCATAGCTGAGAGCATTGATGGTTTTAGCAGCACAGGGACTCCTCTTCCTCGTTTTCCCCTGATTTCTACTCTGGTAAAGAAATCGCACATCTTCTTCTCAAGAGGTGTGAGACAGGCTTCCATGTCCTTGTTGAGTTCTGACTTCTTCCTTGCCATGAAAGTGGCCAGCTCCATTCTTGACACCTCTCCTTCTCTTCTTCTGTTGAAAATGATCACCTGTGCCAGCGTCACTTTGGCAAGTGTTGCATAGCTGTATGCAGAGGGAGAAACTTTCAGCTTTCTTTCAGCATCGTCTTTAACCTTCTCCATGTGTGAGTCCAAACATAGGACATCTTCAGTGAAAGGTAAAATTTGTGGTGCATTCCATTTCAGCTCTTTCATAGTGGTTGTTGCGCCTCTGGTTATCAGTGCCTTCCACTTGAAATTTTTAATGGTCTTGAATTCACGAGCATATGCCACCAGGCTGTTGTCCCTGTCAACTGTGGACAGATTATCAGTCTCTACCAGCTCACAAAGTACACCCAGACTGTGGCCAACTTTTAGCGCCAAGGAAGGTGTGCGAAATGTGTTGTTGTCTGTGTTGTACCCAGCCAACTCTTTCACTGCAGATATCACACTGTAGAAGTTGGATGGATAGATGAGTTCCTCTGCTTTCCGTATCGGAGTTTTCTTCTGAGCAACTACTAATAGTCGCCCAAGTTCTCGAAGTCTTTGTCTTATCAAGTCATGTCTGTTCTTTCTTGACCCATTTAGGTCAAAGAGGTGTTGTCCAAACTGCAAGAGAAGTTTGTCATTTTGGATGGTCCGAGTGACCTCATCGTAGCTCATGCAGGAAATCACACTCTTCAAGCCCTCACTAATTTCTTGAACAACAGCAGTTTTAAGCGCACATTTGGATCGAACTCGCTGCTTCCCAGTCGTGGATTCATCATCGGTTTCTTCTCGTGCTGGACAGATTTTCATGTGCTTCCACAAAGTCTTCTTGGCATAGAGTCCTTGACAATGAAAACAATGAATAAATTCAACAGCAGATGTGTCTTTTCGAGGTCTGTAGCAGGCCTGGAGCTCTCCTGCCCCTTCACTTACAACTTGAGCATTATAGGCAAAGTTGCCTCGCCGTCTCAGAATATTTAATGCGTTGCGTCTCTCTTTTGAGTTCTTTGGATACAGAACTGCTCTGGCAACCTCTTCTACATTTCCGTGCACAGCTTCCAGGTGTCGTGCAATTTTTGAAGAAGGCTTGAGGCAATAGAGACAGTAGTTTCTTTTGTTATACACTCGACGACTTCCAGACTTTGAGGGAGGGCATACTTTGATTGAGTCAGAAAGATGTTGGACTCTGCTTTTCTTTGGAGTGCTCGATTTGCTCTTCTCCAAATGAGGAGATGAGCTCTTTCTCTTCCTTGGAGTGTCGGAGTTTTGTTGCTTTGGGTTGTCACTGGTTGGGTTTTTCACAGGAATTCCAGAATCAATAGCTTGGGTTGCTGAAGATAAAAGGGGATCTCGCAGAGATAGCAGAGGGTTTTTTGCAACTAGATGGAGTTCTGTGTCCTCATCAGGTTCAGAGTAACTTCCTTCAGTGTCTGGAACATAGTCTGCATCATTGTAGTCTGTGTTATCAGACTCATCGGGGGATTTTTCCTCATATGCAGCAGCCTTGAGGAAAAAAAAAAATGCAAAGTTTATTGCACTGTGTACATGGACTGCACTTTCATTACATAAACTTTCTCTCTTTTAGCTGTATGTGATAAAATCAGGTACATTTACCAGCTTTTATTTAAATAAGAGATAATTCACATAAAATTGTACACTACTGTTACGACTCAGGATGCAACAGTACATGTGTTTATCCTGCACCAAGTGAAGAGTATGCTCATTGCTTAATACATTCCCAACAGGGTGAAGCAGCTTTTTGTTTCTAAGCTGTCTACCTGCAGAACAATCCTTTTGAAGACTTTAGGTTTGCTAAATTTAAACCAATCAACTATCAATTAAACTATCAGTTGATAGTTAAAGGGATACTTCAACATTTTGGCAAATTGGCCCATTTAGCGCAATTCCTTATGGCGCGTTTCCACCTCCCCTACTCTACTCCGCTCGACTCCGCCCCACTCTACTCGACTCTACTCGGTCTGGTTGTGTTTCCACCGGCCCCGTTTGTCTCCCTGGAAACCCGTCAGTGGGCGGGGAAATCAGACGGTGAACACTCCGCCCCTCAGTGGATGTAAACACGTTGAATGCAGGACACAGAGGCCGTCATGTTTCTTTTTGCTGTATTTTTTTCTTCCGTTTTTTCATTGTAAGGAGAGAGTCATAAAATGTTACAAACAGCAAGAAATAATGTGTAAGATAAGTAGGGAATAGTCTGGAGGCCCTGCAGCTGAAGCAAGCCCAAAATGAGATGTGAAGAGCCGTGAGGACATGACAGCTCCAGGTGAGTTACTAATGTAACTGCAGTTATTAAGAGAAGTTTGTGCTTTAAATTATTTGCAATATTCTAACATCAGGTCGTGATGTGCAAAGAGTCCTTCAAGCCGTACACTCAGTGATTAGCATTAGCTTATTAGCAATTAGCAGTAGCTTCAGCAATTAAAGAGCATTTCTGTTCTGTCTGTTGTCAGCAGCTCAGAGGAGTCTTTTAAATGCTAGCGTTAAGATGACATTTCAGATGCACGGTTGAACATGCATTTAGTGCACTGAACAAACCCAGGAAAAGTAATAGTCCATGAGCCAAGGCCCCAAAAAGGGTGTGTCGGTACCATTTTGAGGGATTAATTTTCATAGTGATTTTCATGAAGGTGCACATCTGTAGTGTTGGAAAATGTGTGATAGCCTTCAATCCACGGTAGTTTTTAGGAGCTATCATCACTTAAACCAAAGAAAGTCAGCTCAGCCGAGCAAACTCACGGACCCAGCTTCCGCCTGACATTTTTAGCAATATCTATGGAACGAAAAGTGTTAGAAACTTACTTCTTTCTATTTCAAAAACTAGACAGTTACAGCTTTACAACAAGCTATCCTGCAGCCTTCTACGCCTTCTGGAAGCTGTACAAAATCCTGGTAAATATCGTTAAAAAAATTTTCAAAATCACAAAAAGCTGATTTTCCTTTTTGATTTTCTATATACATTAGAAACCAAAGATGATAGACACTTATTGTTTTCTTTGTTGGAATCTATAGCTTTCTAGCTTTCAAACAAGCCCACCCAGGGGTTTCTACTCCACCTGGAGGACATGTAACATTGCGTTAAATTTTTGTCATAAATTGTGAATCGAACCCTCATGTCAAATGCAAGTAAAGGGACAAGAACATCCGATTTATTTTTCTTATATATATACATACATATATATATATATATATATATATATATATATATATATATATATATATATATACACACACACACATGTCGTGTCATATTGGTTTCCTTTAATTATATCTAAATTACTTTCAGGGCTATTCCTCTTATTGTCTTTCTGTCTCTGTTTAGTTATATGCTGTCATACCAATGTTCCCCCCTCAGCCCCTGCGCCTTCGGGTCGGGGACAGGTGCCTCACTGTTGTCTCAGCTTACAGGCTGAACAGCAGTTCAGAGTACCCGGCCTTCTTGGAGTCCCTGGGAGGGGTGCTGGACAGTGCTCCGACTGGGGACTCCATTGTTCTACTGGGGGACTTCAACGCTCACGTGGGCAGCGACAGTGAGACCTGGAAGGAGGTGATTGGGATGCACGGCCTCTCTGATCTGAACCCGAGTGGTGTTCTGTTATTGGACTTCTGTGCTAGCCACAGTTTGTCCATAACGAACACCATGTTCGAGTACAGGGGTGTCCATAAAGTGCACTTGGCACCAGGACAGTCTAGGTCGGAGGTCGATGATCGACTTTGTTGTCGTGTCACCTGACTTCCGGCCGCATGTCTTGGACATCCGGATCCGGAGCTGTGGACCAATCTCCACCTGGTGGTGAGTTGGATTCTCTGGCGGAGGAGGAAACACTTGGAGGAGGAGGAGACAGACTTGCCAGACCCAAACGTATTGTGAGGGTCTGCTGGGAACGTCTGGCAGAACCCTCTGTCAGCAGGGTTTTCAACTCCCACCTCCGGGAGAGCTTCTCTCATGTCCCGAGGGAGGTTGGAGACATTGAGTCCGAGTGGACCATGATCTCCACCTCCATTGCCGAAGCAGCTGCCCGGAGCTGTGGTCGTAAGGTCTCTGGTGCCTGTCGTGGCGGCAACCCCCGAACCCGGTGGTGGACCCCGGAAGTAAGGGCTGCCGTCAAGCTGAAGAAGGAGTCCTATCGAGCCTTGTTGGCTCATGGGACTCCAGAAGCAGCTGACAGGAACCGGCAGGCCAAGCGAACTGCAGCCCAAGTGGTTGTGGAGGCAAAAACTCGGGTCTGGGAGGAGTTCGGGGAGGCCATGGAGGAGGACTATCGGTTGGCCTCGAAGAAATTCTGGCAAACCGTCCGGCGCGTCTGGAGGGGAAAGCAGGTCTCCACTAACACTGTTTACAGTGGAGGAGGAGCTGCTGACCTCAACTGAGGATATTGTTGGACGGTAGAAGGAATACTTCGAGGACCTCCTCAATCCCATCGCCACGTTTTCCATGGAAGAAGCAGAGGCTGAGGTCTCAGAGGTGGACTGAGGTCTCAGAGGTGGACTCGTCCATCACCCAAGCTGAAGTCACTGAGATGGTTGGTAAGCTCCTCGGTGGCAAGGCACTGGAGGTGGATGAGATTCGCCTTGAGTACCTCAAGTCTCTGGATGTGCAGGGACTGTCTTGGTTGACACATCTCTGCACCATCGCGTGGCAGTCGGGGACAGAACCTCTGGACTGGCAGACCGGGGTGGTGGTCCCCCTGTTTAAAAAGGGGGACCGGAGGGTGTGCTCCAACTATAGGGGGATCACACTCCTCAGCCTCCCTTGGAAAGTCTATTCCAGGGTACTGGAGAGGAGGATTCGACTGATAATTGAACCTCGGATTCAGGAGGAACAATGTGGTTTTCGTCCTGGTCTAGGAACACTGGACCAGCTCTATACCCTCCATAGGGGCTCGAGGGCTCGCGGGAGTTGGTGTTTGACCGTGTCCCTCGTGGTGTCTTGTGGGGGGTGCTCCGGGAATACAGAGTCCGGGGCCCCTTGTTAAGGGCTGTCCGGTCTCTGTATGACTGGAGTAGGAGTCTGGTCCGCATTGCCGGCAGTAAGTCGGACCTGTTCCCGGTGCATGTTGGACTCCGGCAGGGCTGCCCTTTGTCACCGGTTCTGTTTATCATTTTTATGGACAGAATTTCTTGGTGCATACAGGGGCCGGAGGGTGTCCGGTTCGGGAACCACAGGATTTCATCTCTGGTTTTTGCAGATGATGTTGTCCTGTTGGCTTCATCGAACCCGGACCAACAGCAAGCACTGGGGCGGTTCGCAGCCGAGTGTGAAGGGACAGGGATGAGGATCAACACCTCCAGATCCGAGGCCATGGTCCTCAACCGGAACAAGGTGGTCTGTCCTCTCCAGGTCGGTGGAGAGACTCTGGCCCAAGTGGAGGAGTTTAAGTATCTTTGGGTCTTGTTCATGAGAGGAGGATGGAGCGTGAGATTGACAGGCGGATCGGTGCAGCGGCTGCAGTGATGCAGTCGTATCGGTCCATTGTGGTGAAGAGGGAGCTGAGCCAAAAGGAGAAGCTCTCGATTTACCGGTCAATCTACGTTCCCACCCTCATCTATGGTCATGACCGAAAGGACAAGATCCCGGATACAAGCGGCTGAAATGAGCTTCCTCAGTAGGGTGGCTGGGCACTCCCTTAGAGACAGGGTGAGGAGCTCAGTCACCAGGGAGGAGCTCGGAGTAGAGCCGCTTCTCCTCCACATCGAGAGGGGCCAGCTGAGGTGGCTCGGGCATCTGTTCAGGATGCCTCCTGGACGCCTCCCTGGGGAGGTATTCCAGGCATGTCCCACTGGGAGGAGACCCCGGGGAAGACCCAGGACACGCTGGAGAGACTATGTCTCTGGGCTGGCCTGGGAACGCCTTGGGATCCTCCCAGAGGAGCTGGAGGAAGAGTCTGGGGACAGAAAGTCTGGGAAGCAACAGGGAAGCAAATAGACTGAAATGCACAGACATGTGCAGGCAGCCAGACTGTGAAAAACAAGCATGTGCTTCAGACAGTGATGATGTTGATGACGAGAACAGGGATGAAGAAGAAATCGACAGTGATTCCTACTAGATGTGAGTAATGTATGATGTGACCTACCACAAAGCATAGATTACAGTGATCTAAACCTATGCATGTTCTCTAATTTTTTTGGTATTCCTTGTGTAAAGGGTTGAGTTTGCATAATTTCTAAATAAAAAAAAAAGTCAATTAAATGCTATTGTTCATGTTCCTTTCTCAATAACAGCATTGAAATAATCAATTTTCTGGAAAACTATTCACAATTCATTTATGTATTAAAATACAGATAATGTTGGCATTTTTGCACAAATATTATTAATGACAGAATATTTATTTTTTTCGTCCTAATTATGTCAATAATCACAACATTTCAAACAAGTATGTTTAATAGGAAAAGTAGGCTCATAAGTGTGAAACTTACTTTTGTTTAAGATTCACAATTCATGATAAATTTTCAATGCAATGTAACACAGCCTCCCGGAAGAGTAAGAAGCCATGGATGGGCTTGTTTGAAAGCTAGGAAGCCATAGATTCCAACAAAGAAAACAGTGTCTATCATCTTTGGTTTTTAATGTATATTGAAAATAAGAACAGAAAATCAACTTTTTTTGATTTTGAAAATGTTTGATTAATATTTACAGGGATTTTGTACACCTTCCAGAGGGTGTAGAAGGCTGCAGGATAGCTTGTTGTAAATCTGTAACTCTCTAGTTTCAGAAATAGAAAGAAGTAAGTTTCTAACGCTTTCCATTCCATAGATATTGCTGAAAATGTCAGGCGGAAGCTGGGTCCGTGAGCTTGCTCGGCCGAGCTGACTTTCTTTGGTTTAAGTGACGATAGCTCCTAAAAACTACCGTGGATTGAAGGCTATCACACATTTTCCAAAACTGGAGATGTGCACCTTCATGAAAATCACTATGAAAATGAATCCCTCAAAATGGTACTGATTTGCCCTCCGGCTCATGTACTATAATAAGAATTCAACAATTAAATTAATAGCCCCTCTTCAATGATTACCATTGCTGTGACATTAGAGGATCCAGGTTCTCAACACCGTTCCCTACATCAAGTCCTCATGAAACTATAAGCAGGCTGGAACAAACAAAGCTTTCTAACTATTGATATTTAAAAAGAAATGAGAAAAATTAACCACTGGGGTGACTGGTCATGTCTTGCCTGGTGATGTTTTAAGGTGTTAAGGCGATTATAATTTTAAATGTAATTATTATAGATGATCTTTGTGGAAGTTAGTTGTATTATTAATAGTACCAGTAGTAGTCATGATAACTCATAATATCTATTGAAAAGTCAAAATGCCATCTTTATTTTTATGTAATTTCATTGCATATACTGTGTTTCTTTCAGAGGTTCTGTCCTATCAGGACCGGCTGGACCAGGCCTGTCTCTGGACCCACATCTGAACTGCAGTGGTGGATGAAACGGTTCCAGCTTCTTAGCTGAGCGGTGGAGGGATGTTCCTGGTTCAGCAGCGCCGGAGCCCACAGGTGGAGTGGTAAAGATGTGGAAGCAGCAAATGGGTCCAGGATGTTCTGATGCTTCATCTGATCAATCACTATTAAGGACGACTGAGTTTTGAACAGATTGTTACTGTAATCAGTTAAACCAGTGTTGATCGATTGTAAAGATGTAAAACTGCTTTTTACTGCAACATAAACGTATGTTGAAAATAATGATTGCTGATCTAAGTTCATTCAATATTGCACTGTGTTTTTTCAACCTGTCGTTCAATAAATTTGTTGTGCTTCTGTAGATCTGTTGTTTCCATACATGATTCAAAATATTTCATGTAACAATTTTGTCATATTGTTTACAACAGCAGAGAGTAAACCAAGTTAAACAAAAACTTTATTGATAGTTAATATCAATTACAACTCCACAACAAAAACAAATGCAGTTGTGTTATTGATGGAGCTCATGGATCCCGGCCTCCTCCGTGTTGAGCAGGTCCTGTCAGAACCCAGAACGGCCTGACTGAAAGCAGCATGGCGTCACTCTCTTCCCTCCTGCTCCCTGGATTCTCCAGCCTCGCTGAGGACCAGTTCAGATGTTGGTCTCGCTGGATCCGGTTCTGCCTCTGATGCTCCAGATCCTCAGAAAGGGTTTCTGGCAGGACAGCAGAGACGTCTGGCTGGAACAGGGTCCTGGTTCTCTGGCCTCAACAAACAGAGTGATGGGAACTGATATTAAATGCTGTTCAATCCCTCATCTTGTAGTTGTGATGGTTTTGTGTAACTACTTAAAATTGCACACTCTTCTACACTTCCCATTACTGCATTTATACGGGTGTGTGACTTAAAAAATATATAAATATGCAGAGAGATTCAGATGAGCCTTCACATTGTGATTGAGGCTTTTGTCTTGATATCAGTGTTTGTTGCTGAACAGCAACTGGATTTCCCCCTGTGCAATTTAGAAAATATATGTCCGTGTATTTATAAAGATGTATGTAGAAACAGTTGGAAGGAAACCTATGGTGTAGAGCAGCAGGTGGAGGAGACGGTCCCTGTGCAGGAGGAGAAGATGGTGCTGGTGTTGATGCTCAGTGGCTGGAGCTGCTGTCATGGCAGGGAGTCTGGGAGTTCAGGTGGGGAGACCAAACTGTCCTCACTGAATGAAACAGAACACACACACAAAGAACAATAAAGTCACGTCAGTGTGGTTCAAACTCAGCCCCAACATGTTCTACTCATTTCGAAAGTCCACCTTCCTCCTAAGGAGGGGCTTTAAAATGTGTGTGATAACTTTAGTAGAGCAATGCTGTCAAAAAACTGTTCAAAAAAATGTGTGAGCTTTCAGTCGACATGAGGGCTTTAATGTTAACTGTCTCAAGTCGTTTTTTACATTATAATGAAGGGAAAAACACGTTTCATTTCAGTACATGAAGGAAAAGAATAAGATACAGAGTCTTTATGCATATGCTGGAATTAAAAGTGCCTCAGAAAATAAAACTTTGTCCGGCGGTTATGTTAAATATCAAGATATCAGCAGCTTTACTGCTGGCTTTCTGAGTGTGATTGTGACTTTGAGGACAATGACTGTAAACTCCTGAGAGCAGCAGCATCTGAACACATTCTTACACAAACTGTCAATCCAGATAACTCATTTTTCTACCTTATAACAAACTGATCACCAGAAACTCACCATTATCCTCCATCAGCGACTCCAGCAGCGCCGTGGCAGAGTCCTGGTCCGTCCCGGTGTTTACAAGTCGGTGGCCGTAGATTGTCCATCTGTTGGAACCATCCCCGGATCTTTCCAGGCCCGCTCTTTGAGTTCTGGTCCTTGTTTCAGTTTTTCTTGGCACTGGGTTGCGGTTCGGTGGGCTCCGTGGTCCGCCACTAACTCCAGATGGTCTTGAAAAAACGTCGGGCGGTACCAAGCTCCGGCTGGATCTTTTCATCCCCCACTAAACAAACGAGCATCTGAATCCTCCCAACAGGCCATGGAGTTACTGTCCGCTGCGCTGAAATTGTTTTAATTACTGTTATTTTGTTCATTTACCGTTTATTGCTTTTCTGTTTCTCCTCCGCATCAGAGCAAAGCAACATGGCGGAGTTTAGATTTCGCTTCAGCCACAGCTAGTCGCTGATTGGTCAGTGATTGCCATTTGCCAAAATGTTGAAGTATCCCTTTAAAGCAGGACCTAAATCATTTCTGTTCTCCATGACTTTAGCTTAGTTTGGTATCAGAGGCATTAGCCTCTATAATCTGTAGTCATTTGCTTGGTCTTATTATTGTATTTAAAAGCCATTTAATTTAAAGTAACATTTTTAAAAATCTGTGCTTTGTTTTATTGTCTTGTTAAATCAATTTATTAAAAATCTCATTTTTTAGTAGGTACAAAACACTAACCGCACTACTGTCAAACATTAATGAACCAAACTCTTTCTAACCAGTGACCCATGTTTTACCTTTCTCTGTCGTAATGACTTCCATTTGGAGTCATCCGCTGAAAAATCCTCAGAATTCGGACAAACTGATGATGATGATGATGATGAACACATAACAGGAGCTCTTGCCTGACAAACAAAAGGGTAAAAGCATTCCAGTATGAATAAGTCTTGTATAAAACAATAGACAGTACAGACCTTTAAAAGGGCATGATCACTTTGATCCTCATCCCAGACATCATCATAATGGAAATAAAGAAGAAAGTTCATTTCTGAACAGCATTATGAAAATTGACACATCAGTGATAATTCAAATTATGTTTTTGTTATTGACGCCAAATGATAACACTGGCGTTATCCATATTGCGGAAAACTCCTGAAAACCATGTAACAAGCTAATGTTAAAATGCAGTAGTGTCACCTCTGTTGTTGCTGATGGCTCTCCACTGTCCACTAGATCACTGGCCATTGTGGATTCATCCGCAGATGGAGCGTCTGATGCTAGTGGCTGAAAAGACAAAACAAACTTTCTATTTCCAATATTCAAATTCTCTTTGCATTTACAAAAAGGAATATGTATAGCAACCCTTTCACTGCTATAATAATGCTTGATTGTAAACATTGGCCCTAGTCAGTTTTGTACATACTTGAATATCATCACACTCGTCCTCTATGGCATCACCCAAGGGAGATTGTGAAGTCAGCTGAAGAAAAGACAGTAAAGCAAGTAAAGCAAACATGATATTCTATTCAAGTACAGTAACGAAACTTTCCGTAATGTTAAACCAATTGTTATTAAAATCAACATTTTGATAATGCCTTACTAATGTGTAAAAGTCAGCAAGTCATAAAAGAAGGCACGTATTCTAACTCTTTTATTCTGTATTTCTATCGCTGACATAGCTATAAACATGCATTGCATTAAGTGAGGAAGCTGCATTGCATTTACAGTCTTGATCTGCAAAACCATGCATCTGCTGGCAGATAGAAAACAAAGTGGAATAGAAACAAATAGCTTAAGAAACAAATAAAATAAAATATTAATTTAAACATTCCACAAATCTTGTGTTGGTAGTTTCTTTACATAATTGTCCTAATTTCAATATTTTGTGCCAGAGGTATTTCACCAGATTGGAATTTGGACCTGAAAATAAAAATGTCACCAGTTCACTGACTAAAGTCTTAACTTCAGTTTTTTTTTTTTTCCTATCAATGCTTTTGCGTGTTCACAGGTGCAATTCATGAGTACAATTTGGATTTATTAAGGCTGCTGTAAGTGATATTTTCTTATCAAAAGTGTTGAATAGTTCCAATAGTTATCAGTATTGTAGAGTGTTTGGTCAGTAAACCATGTCTCTCCCTCTCTCTTACTGCTCAGGCAGAAAAAAAGAAAAAACATGTTCTGGAATCCCAGTGCACTTCAGCCAATCAAGACTGAGAACTCGTAAGGATGTGGTTCTGTGTCCTTACTGAAGCCACAGAAAGCTGGACCCTCCTGTTCTACGTCTCATTTATAAAGCATTACACAGGGTCTATACTAAAAGCGCATGTGTGCCCAAAAACTATAAATGGCAAGCCCTAAAAAAAACGTAATCGGATTTATCAAACAGTGCCTATACACACCGGCTCTCAATGTTTTCTTTATTTTAATAGTCCAGCTGAAATTAAGTGCACGTGGATCAGCCTTATATTTTGGCCTCTACACACAAAAATTCACTTGGTCAAAACATTAAAATACTTCAGTGTTAATGCCAGGAGAACCTAATCTGCAGTTACATACAGTGAAATGTGGTCAAAACTGAGAGGAAGACAAAGAAAATATGTCTCTGTATTTTTAGGGTCTACCCTGATATACATTTGGTATTATTAAGTTCTTAATTTTTAAATGTAAGTCAAAGCCACATCTGAGATGCCAAGAGTACTTTTAATGAGGACAGACTGATCAAAATAAAAAGCAAATAACTGCTTTCCCTGTTTGGGTATACAGCTGAAAATATATCAACCTGTAAATAAATTAAATATTAAATACTAAATAAAAAATAAGCCAAAGAGTGAGAATGCTCCACTTCTTCATGAAAGATGAAGATAATAAAGGACTGAATGAAATACAGTACAATGGCAAGTTTTCCATTTGTACTTGACAAAACACAGCGCTGAAATGCTTCTGCAGCTGGTCTTACATCACCAATTAATAAAATTACTTTATTTTTTTTTTTAAAGTCAGTTGGCAGAGTGGACGTAGTAAGCACATTGGACAGTGTAGATACTTCATGCTTCATTTTATTATTATTACTATTATTATTATTACTGTGCACTTTTCTAATATCTCTTTGACATTGTGGATAAATCCAAATACATGTGGTATTGGTAGTCACAAACTCTTACCGTAATTCTTTACATTTTGATACTACAGACAGGTTGGTTCTGTCCTCTTTATGTCAGAGTTTGGCAGCTGTGAGCTTCAACAGTTGTGATTCCATGACTGCAGAGTTGCAGTGAAAAGACAGACCACACAATTGTGTACTGTGTATAACCCAGAAGTCGTACACAGTATATACGTATAACTGAGTTAGCATTTAACAAGTAAGGTAGTGGTGTGGGCAAGACTTTAAGACTACAGAATTGTGCCTACACAGAGAATTAACTACATCAGCATCTGAGTAGCAAGTTTTTTTAAATTAATTCAGTACTATTCTCCAGATTTGTAGCGATTATCAGCTACTCATGGTACAGAGTGAAACATCTGATTAGGAGGTTAAGTTGACTGAACTGAGTAAGTACGTGTACCTTCAAATTTACTTCTAATTTGATCACTAAACATTTACTTGCAAATATTTCAGCAGAATTTTGAAATTCAAGTTCAGTTCCCTTGCACACACAGAATATTCAATACTGCTAGGTTTGCACTGAATCTCCTGGTAATACACATGATGAAAAGAGTTGGGCAGACAGCAATGTTCACATAGCCTACTCACAAGAGCATCCAGTTCTGCCAGTTCCCGTGCCAGCCGTGCACGCTTTAACAGAATCGCAGTACGTCGTTTTTCTTCAGCATTTCGCTGCTCCTCTGCAATTTTGTGTCGATTGAAGCATTCCTCATGGTGCTTACTCAGTTTGGCCATTCGAGACTATGAGGACAATTAAATTAGGTAAGACCTTGTTGAGCAAAGCAAACACGAGCTGGAAACAAGACACTTCACAGTAAAAACATGTGCAAGGATATAATAGTGATTACATTGAAAGATGAGAAGTGGCTGTTATTTGCCCCAGGATTGCTGCTGTTGAAGCTGATCTTATCTTCCATGATTGATGTATCCACAGGACCAGATGACAGCTAAAAGACAAAAAGCATATGTGTAAGCATGTGAGTGAACACTCTTTGACCAATGTGAAAATGTTTTGTTTGGGCATTTGAATCGCACGGGGGGGGGGGGGGGGGGGGGGGGGGGGGTGGTTTAAGCGCGCACACTTAATCAGGATGTTAGAAATTTTGTGGTTTAAAAAAGTAGCTTGTATTTGTTACAGGTGACTACTTCACTCAGTACAGTCAAAAAAACAAAACAACTTGTTAAATAAACTGCCTTTTACAGTTTTTAACAGTTGTTAACACACAAAAATCTAAACTTTTGCACAATTTGCATAACCTTAACTTAACATACCATTTACTCAACTCGAATTGTCACTATTTCACACTCCCTTATGACTCCGCGAGACTCTGATTTTCCTTCTTTACACTGTGACACCAATTGCACATCACCTTCTGGTCTAAACACGACACAATGTTCAGTTGTTGCACACAGCTCTCAAGTAAAAGCTCAAAGCTTAAACTGACAAAACATTCTGCAGTCAATTGCACATTAACTTGTCAAAACACTACAAACAATGTTCTGTGGTTACACACACTTCTCATGTAACGTCTCAGTGTTATCAACCTACAACACACAAGTTTTTAAAACTCAACACATTCAGGTCACTACACTGCATACCAGGGGTCGGCAACTGGCGGCCCGTGGGCCAAACCCGGCCCGCGACTGGATTCCAACACACACACACACACACACACACACACACGGAGACACAGTCAGGGGGAGGAGTTAAATCCCCGTATTTCAGGATAAGCGAACCAAACTCAAACACAACCGTTTCAAAAGGCATTTTCACAAAATGCGGTGTAGCAACACAGGGAGGAAACAGTTTTCACATTTCAACGTCATAATGAGGCTACGGCAACACATAAGAAGAATGTAAGAAACTCTTCACAAAGTGAAAAAAAGCATATGTCCCGTTTAAAGGTGGAACTTAGGTGTGTGAGGATGAAGGTGGCTCCGTTTACATCGAGTCTGGAAACATTTTAAGCGACCAGTGTTAACAGACGTTCAACCAGGTTAAACTGTGTGAAGTTGGTCATTCGAGCCATACTTTTGGGGTAGTCCAAGACACACACACTTGCTGCCAAAACCTAATTGGGGACGTCCCGTTACATGAACCCTTTACACACCAGTTTGTCAGTCCAACCAAACTTGTAGTGTGGTAACTAACAGACAGAGTGATCACAACAGCAGACACGAGAAGTACTTGGCTGCTTTAAGACTGTGCTGGGAGGCTGTTCATACTCACTCCCTCACTTTATACAACAGGGACAAGCAATACTGTCCAATCTCTGAGAGATTAGGTCGTGTATTATAATCTGGCTCCTACCTGAGATCTGTCGCTCTCATCCACAGTGTGCTTGCTGACTTCAGGCGATGACCTCTGCTGGAAACAGAAACAAGACACAATTTAAGAAACCAACAAGAATTAAAGGTCCCATGTTATGCTATTTTTCAGTCACGTCATATAGGTGTCAGAAGCCCAAAAACATAGTCTTTAAGTGTGTTGGCGCCAAATTACTCCTTTGTTCGGAGTTTCAGCGGACTAAAAAGTGGCTCTGATGAGCCCTCCTCACAACAGACTGTTTCTAAGCTTGCTTCCCGGTATGCACTTGAACGCATCTGTCCACGCCCACTCTCTCTCTCTCTCTCTCACACACACACACACACACACACACACAGAGGCACAGTCAGGGGGAGGAGTTAAATCCCCGTATTTCAGGATAAGCGAACCAAACTCAAACACAACCGTTTCAAAAGGCATTTTCACAAAATGCGGTGTAGCAACACAGGGAGGAAACAGTTTTCACATTTCAACGTCATAATGAGGCTACGGCAACACATAAGAAGAATGTAAGAAACTCTTCACACAGTGAAAAAAAGCATATGTCCCGTTTAAAGGTGGAACTTAGGTGTGTAAGGATGAAGGTGGCTCCATTTACATCGAGTCTGGAAACATTTTAAGCGACCAGTGTTAACAGACGTTCAACCAGGTTAAACTGTGTGAAGTTGGTCATTCGAGCCATACTTTTGGGGTAGTCCAAGACACACACACTTGCTGCCAAAACCTAATTGGGGACGTCCCGTTACATGAAACCTTTACACACCAGTTTGTCAGTCCAACCAAACTTGTAGTGTGGTAACTAACAGACAGAGTGATCACAACAGCAGACACGAGAAGTACTTGTAGACACAGACTGCTTGGGCTGCTTCAAGACTGTGCTGGGAGGCTGTTCATACTCACTCCCTCACTTTATACAACAGGGACAAGCAATACTGTCCAATCTCTGAGAGATTAGGTCGTGTATTATAATCTGGCTCCTACCTGAGATCTGTCGCTCTCATCCACAGTGTGCTTGCTGACTTCAGGCGATGACCTCTGCTGGAAACAGAAACAAGACACAATTTAAGAAACCAACAAGAATTAAAGGTCCCATGTTATGCTATTTTTCAGTCACGTCATATAGGTGTCAGAAGCCCAAAAACATAGTCTTTAAGTGTGTTGGCGCCAAATTACTCCTTTGTTCGGAGTTTCAGCGGACTAAAAAGTGGCTCTGATGAGCCCTCCTCACAACAGACTGTTTCTAAGCTTGCTTCCCGGTATGCACTTGAACGCATCTGTCCACGCCCACTCTCTCTCTCTCTCTCTCACACACACACACACACACACACATAGAGGCACAGTCAGGGGGAGGAGTTAAATCCCCGTATTTCAGGATAAGCGAACCAAACTCAAAACACAACCGTTTCAAAAGGCATTTTCACAAAATGCGGTGTAGCAACACAGGGAGGAAACAGTTTTCACATTTCAACGTCATAATGAGGCTACGGCAACACATAAGAAGAATGTAAGAAACTCTTCACACAGTGAAAAAAAACATATGTCCCGTTTAAAGGTGGAACTTAGGTGTGTAAGGATGAAGGTGGCTCCATTTACATCGAGTCTGGAAACATTTTAAGCGACCAGTGTTAACAGACGTTCAACCAGGTTAAACTGTGTGAAGTTGGTCATTCGAGCCATACTTTTGGGGTAGTCCAAGATACACACACTTGCTGCCAAAACCTAATTGGGGACGTCCCGTTACATGAAACCTTTACACACCAGTTTGTCAGTCCAACCAAACTTGTAGTGTGGTAACTAACAGACAGAGTGATCACAACAGCAGACACGAGAAGTACTTGTAGACACAGACTGCTTGGGCTGCTTCAAGACTGTGCTGGGAGGCTGTTCATACTCACTCCCTCACTTTATACAACAGGGACAAGCAATACTGTCCAATCTCTGAGAGATTAGGTCGTGTATTATAATCTGGCTCCTACCTGAGATCTGTCGCTCTCATCCACAGTGTGCTTGCTGACTTCAGGCGATGACCTCTGCTGGAAACAGAAACAAGACACAATTTAAGAAACCAACAACGCTTAACGTTTGAACTTAGGTGTGTAAGGATGAAGGTGGCTCCATTTACATCGAGTCTGGAAACATTTTAAGCGACCAGTGTTAACAGACGTTCAACCAGGTTAAACTGTGTGAAGTTGGTCATTCGAGCCATACTTTTGGGGTAGTCCAAGACACACACACTTGCTGCCAAAACCTAATTGGGGACGTCCCGTTACATGAACCCTTTACACACCAGTTTGTCAGTCCAACCAAACTTGTAGTGTGGTAACTAACAGACAGAGTGATCACAACAGCAGACACGAGAAGTACTTGGCTGCTTTAAGACTGTGCTGGGAGGCTGTTCATACTCACTCCCTCACTTTATACAACAGGGACAAGCAATACTGTCCAATCTCTGAGAGATTAGGTCGTGTATTATAATCTGGCTCCTACCTGAGATCTGTCGCTCTCATCCACAGTGTGCTTGCTGACTTCAGGCGATGACCTCTGCTGGAAACAGAAACAAGACACAATTTAAGAAACCAACAACGCTTAACGTTTGAACATAGGTGTGTAAGGATGAAGGTGGCTCCATTTACATCGAGTCTGGAAACATTTTAAGCGACCAGTGTTAACAGACGTTCAACCAGGTTAAACTGTGTGAAGTTGGTCATTCGAGCCATACTTTTGGGGTAGTCCAAGACACACACACTTGCTGCCAAAACCTAATTGGGGACGTCCCGTTACATGAACCCTTTACACACCAGTTTGTCAGTCCAACCAAACTTGTAGTGTGGTAACTAACAGACAGAGTGATCACAACAGCAGACACGAGAAGTACTTGGCTGCTTTAAGACTGTGCTGGGAGGCTGTTCATACTCACTCCCTCACTTTATACAACAGGGACAAGCAATACTGTCCAATCTCTGAGAGATTAGGTCGTGTATTATAATCTGGCTCCTACCTGAGATCTGTCGCTCTCATCCACAGTGTGCTTGCTGACTTCAGGCGATGACCTCTGCTGTAAATAGAAACAAGACACAATTTAAGAAACCAACAAAAATTAAAGGTCCCATGTTATGCTATTTTTCAGTCACGTCATATAGGTGTCAGAAGCCCAAAAACATAGTCTTTAAGTGTGTTGGCGCCAAATTACTCCTTTGTTCGGAGTTTCAGCGGACTAAAAAGTGGCTCTGACGAGCCCTCCTCACAACAGACTGTTTCTAAGCTTGCTTCACGGTATGCACTTGAACGCATCTGTCCACGCCCACTCTCTCTCTCTCTCTCACACACACACACACACACACACACACAGAGGCACAGTCAGGGGGAGGAGTTAAATCCCCGTATTTCAGGATAAGCGAACCAAACTCAAACACAACCGTTTCAAAAGGCATTTTCACAAAATGCGGTGTAGCAACACAGGGAGGAAACAGTTTTCACATTTCAACGTCATAATGAGGCTACGGCAACACATAAGAAGAATGTAAGAAACTCTTCACACAGTGAAAAAAAGCATATGTCCCGTTGAAAGGTGGAACTTAGGTGTGTAAGGATGAAGGTGGCTCCATTTACATCGAGTCTGGAAACATTTTAAGCGACCAGTGTTAACAGACGTTCAACCAGGTTAAACTGTGTGAAGTTGGTCATTCGAGCCATACTTTTGGGGTAGTCCAAGACACACACACACTTGCTGCCAAAACCTAATTGGGGACGTCCCGTTACATGAAACCTTTACACACCAGTTTGTCAGTCCAACCAAACTTGTAGTGTGGTAACTAACAGACAGAGTGATCACAACAGCAGACACGAGAAGTACTTGTAGACACAGACTGCTTGAGCTGCTTCAAGACTGTGCTGGGAGGCTGTTCATACTCACTCCCTCACTTTATACAACAGGGACAAGCAATACTGTCCAATCTCTGAGAGATTAGGTCGTGTATTATAATCTGGCTCCTACCTGAGATCTGTCGCTCTCATCCACAGTGTGCTTGCTGACTTCAGGCGATGACCTCTGCTGGAAACAGAAACAAGACACAATTTAAGAAACCAACAACGCTTAACGTTTGAACTTAGGTGTGTAAGGATGAAGGTGGCTCCATTTACATCCAGTCTGGAAACATTTTAAGCGACCAGTGTTAACAGACGTTCAACCAGGTTAAACTGTGTGAAGTTGGTCATTCGAGCCATACTTTTGGGGTAGTCCAAGACACACACACTTGCTGCCAAAACCTAATTGGGGACGTCCCGTTACATGAACCCTTTACACACCAGTTTGTCAGTCCAACCAAACTTGTAGTGTGGTAACTAACAGACAGAGTGATCACAACAGCAGACACGAGAAGTACTTGGCTGCTTTAAGACTGTGCTGGGAGGCTGTTCATACTCACTCCCTCACTTTATACAACAGGGACAAGCAATACTGTCCAATCTCTGAGAGATTAGGTCGTGTATTATAATCTGGCTCCTACCTGAGATCTGTCGCTCTCATCCACAGTGTGCTTGCTGACTTCAGGCGATGACCTCTGCTGGAAACAGAAACAAGACACAATTTAAGAAACCAACAACGCTTAACGTTTGAACTTAGGTGTGTAAGGATGAAGGTGGCTCCATTTACATCGAGTCTGGAAACATTTTAAGCGACCAGTGTTAACAGACGTTCAACCAGGTTAAACTGTGTGAAGTTGGTCATTCGAGCCATACTTTTGGGGTAGTCCAAGACACACACACTTGCTGCCAAAACCTAATTGGGGACGTCCCGTTACATGAACCCTTTACACACCAGTTTGTCAGTCCAACCAAACTTGTAGTGTGGTAACTAACAGACAGAGTGATCACAACAGCAGACACGAGAAGTACTTGGCTGCTTTAAGACTGTGCTGGGAGGCTGTTCATACTCACTCCCTCACTTTATACAACAGGGACAAGCAATACTGTCCAATCTCTGAGAGATTAGGTCGTGTATTATAATCTGGCTCCTACCTGAGATCTGTCGCTCTCATCCACAGTGTGCTTGCTGACTTCAGGCGATGACCTCTGCTGGAAACAGAAACAAGACACAATTTAAGAAACCAACAACGCTTAACGTTTGAACATAGGTGTGTAAGGATGAAGGTGGCTCCATTTACATCGAGTCTGGAAACATTTTAAGCGACCAGTGTTAACAGACGTTCAACCAGGTTAAACTGTGTGAAGTTGGTCATTCGAGCCATACTTTTGGGGTAGTCCAAGACACACACACTTGCTGCCAAAACCTAATTGGGGACGTCCCGTTACATGAACCCTTTACACACCAGTTTGTCAGTCCAACCAAACTTGTAGTGTGGTAACTAACAGACAGAGTGATCACAACAGCAGACACGAGAAGTACTTGGCTGCTTTAAGACTGTGCTGGGAGGCTGTTCATACTCACTCCCTCACTTTATACAACAGGGACAAGCAATACTGTCCAATCTCTGAGAGATTAGGTCGTGTATTATAATCTGGCTCCTACCTGAGATCTGTCGCTCTCATCCACAGTGTGCTTGCTGACTTCAGGCGATGACCTCTGCTGTAAATAGAAACAAGACACAATTTAAGAAACCAACAAAAATTAAAGGTCCCATGTTATGCTATTTTTCAGTCACGTCATATAGGTGTCAGAAGCCCAAAAACATAGTCTTTAAGTGTGTTGGCGCCAAATTACTCCTTTGTTCGGAGTTTCAGCGGACTAAAAAGTGGCTCTGACGAGCCCTCCTCACAACAGACTGTTTCTAAGCTTGCTTCACGGTATGCACTTGAACGCATCTGTCCACGCCCACTCTCTCTCTCTCTCACACACACACACACACACACACACACACAGAGGCACAGTCAGGGGGAGGAGTTAAATCCCCGTATTTCAGGATAAGCGAACCAAACTCAAACACAACCGTTTCAAAAGGCATTTTCACAAAATGCGGTGTAGCAACACAGGGAGGAAACAGTTTTCACATTTCAACGTCATAATGAGGCTACGGCAACACATAAGAAGAATGTAAGAAACTCTTCACACAGTGAAAAAAAGCATATGTCCCGTTGAAAGGTGGAACTTAGGTGTGTAAGGATGAAGGTGGCTCCATTTACATCGAGTCTGGAAACATTTTAAGCGACCAGTGTTAACAGACGTTCAACCAGGTTAAACTGTGTGAAGTTGGTCATTCGAGCCATACTTTTGGGGTAGTCCAAGACACACACACACTTGCTGCCAAAACCTAATTGGGGACGTCCCGTTACATGAAACCTTTACACACCAGTTTGTCAGTCCAACCAAACTTGTAGTGTGGTAACTAACAGACAGAGTGATCACAACAGCAGACACGAGAAGTACTTGTAGACACAGACTGCTTGAGCTGCTTCAAGACTGTGCTGGGAGGCTGTTCATACTCACTCCCTCACTTTATACAACAGGGACAAGCAATACTGTCCAATCTCTGAGAGATTAGGTCGTGTATTATAATCTGGCTCCTACCTGAGATCTGTCGCTCTCATCCACAGTGTGCTTGCTGACTTCAGGCGATGACCTCTGCTGGAAACAGAAACAAGACACAATTTAAGAAACCAACAACGCTTAACGTTTGAACTTAGGTGTGTAAGGATGAAGGTGGCTCCATTTACATCCAGTCTGGAAACATTTTAAGCGACCAGTGTTAACAGACGTTCAACCAGGTTAAACTGTGTGAAGTTGGTCATTCGAGCCATACTTTTGGGGTAGTCCAAGACACACACACTTGCTGCCAAAACCTAATTGGGGACGTCCCGTTACATGAACCCTTTACACACCAGTTTGTCAGTCCAACCAAACTTGTAGTGTGGTAACTAACAGACAGAGTGATCACAACAGCAGACACGAGAAGTACTTGGCTGCTTTAAGACTGTGCTGGGAGGCTGTTCATACTCACTCCCTCACTTTATACAACAGGGACAAGCAATACTGTCCAATCTCTGAGAGATTAGGTCGTGTATTATAATCTGGCTCCTACCTGAGATCTGTCGCTCTCATCCACAGTGTGCTTGCTGACTTCAGGCGATGACCTCTGCTGGAAACAGAAACAAGACACAATTTAAGAAACCAACAACGCTTAACGTTTGAACTTAGGTGTGTAAGGATGAAGGTGGCTCCATTTACATCGAGTCTGGAAACATTTTAAGCGACCAGTGTTAACAGACGTTCAACCAGGTTAAACTGTGTGAAGTTGGTCATTCGAGCCATACTTTTGGGGTAGTCCAAGACACACACACTTGCTGCCAAAACCTAATTGGGGACGTCCCGTTACATGAACCCTTTACACACCAGTTTGTCAGTCCAACCAAACTTGTAGTGTGGTAACTAACAGACAGAGTGATCACAACAGCAGACACGAGAAGTACTTGGCTGCTTTAAGACTGTGCTGGGAGGCTGTTCATACTCACTCCCTCACTTTATACAACAGGGACAAGCAATACTGTCCAATCTCTGAGAGATTAGGTCGTGTATTATAATCTGGCTCCTACCTGAGATCTGTCGCTCTCATCCACAGTGTGCTTGCTGACTTCAGGCGATGACCTCTGCTGTAAATAGAAACAAGACACAATTTAAGAAACCAACAAAAATTAAAGGTCCCATGTTATGCTATTTTTCAGTCACGTCATATAGGTGTCAGAAGCCCAAAAACATAGTCTTTAAGTGTGTTGGCGCCAAATTACTCCTTTGTTCGGAGTTTCAGCGGACTAAAAAGTGGCTCTGACGAGCCCTCCTCACAACAGACTGTTTCTAAGCTTGCTTCACGGTATGCACTTGAACGCATCTGTCCATGCCCACTCTCTCTCTCTCTCACACACACACACACACACACACACACACAGAGGCACAGTCAGGGGAAGGAGTTAAATCCCCGTATTTCAGGATAAGCGAACCAAACTCAAACACAACCGTTTCAAAAGGCATTTTCACAAAATGCGGTGTAGCAACACAGGGAGGAAACAGTTTTCACATTTCAGCGTCATAATGAGGCTACGGCAACGCATAAGAAGAATGTAAGAAACTCTTCACACAGTGAAAAAAAGCATATGTCCCATTTAAAGGTGGAACTTAGGTGTGTAAGGATGAAGGTGGCTCCATTTACATCGAGTCTGGAAACATTTTAAGTGACCAGTGTTAACAGACGTTCAACCAGGTTAAACTGTGTGAAGTTGGTCATTCGAGCCATACTTTTGGGGTAGTCCAAGACACACACACTTGCTGCCAAAACCTAATTGGGGACGTCCCGTTACATGAAACCTTTACACACCAGTTTGTCAGTCCAACCAAACTTGTAGTGTGGTAACTAACAGACAGAGTGATCACAACAGCAGACACGAGAAGTACTTGTAGACACAGACTGCTTGAGCTGCTTCAAGACTGTGCTGGGAGGCTGTTCATACTCACTCCCTCACTTTATACAACAGGGACAAGCAATACTGTCCAATCTCTGAGAGATTAGGTCGTGTATTATAATCTGGCTCCTACCTGAGATCTGTCGCTCTCATCCACAGTGTGCTTGCTGACTTCAGGCGATGACCTCTGCTGGAAACAGAAACAAGACACAATTTAAGAAACCAACAACGCTTAACGTTTGAACTTAGGTGTGTAAGGATGAAGGTGGCTCCATTTACATCGAGTCTGGAAACATTTTAAGCGACCAGTGTTAACAGACGTTCAACCAGGTTAAACTGTGTGAAGTTGGTCATTCGAGCCATACTTTTGGGGTAGTCCAAAACACACACACTTGCTGCCAAAACCTAATTGGGGACGTCCCGTTACATGAACCCTTTACACACCAGTTTGTCAGTCCAACCAAACTTGTAGTGTGGTAACTAACAGACAGAGTGATCACAACAGCAGACACGAGAAGTACTTGGCTGCTTTAAGACTGTGCTGGGAGGCTGTTCATACTCACTCCCTCACTTTATACAACAGCGACAAGCAATACTGTCCAATCTCTGAGAGATTAGGTCGTGTATTATAATCTGGTTCCTGCCTGAGATCCGTCACTCTCATCCACAGTGTGCTCGCCGACTTCAGGTGATGACCTCTGCTGGAAACAGAAACAAGACACATTAAGAAACCAATAAGAATTAATCTTTTCAATGAAGTATGTGAGGATGGAGTTGGCTCCATTCATGTTAAGTCTGGGATCATTTTAACTGCTCAGTGTTAACAGACGTTCAACCAAGTTAAATTCATGCAAGGCTTAAATCCATCAAAAAGTGTATACCACCTATCTCCAGGACACGTCATGGAAAAGCATGTAATATTCATACTCAAACAAGAAACAAATTTTATCACAATTTAACCTTATGCAATATTTTCGTCATTTGAAAGGAAAAGCCAAACATCTGTTAAATTGGTCCATATTCAATTATCCATGATATGCTGGCGTACCTGCTTGCGCCAAGGCCAGTCTGCATTCCCATAGTTGTAAGTTACTTCTTCACCTGGGGTAATGTCCTTTATTGCAAACAAGCATAGATGTGGCATCCCACCAATACCAATCGTCTTCATTTTGCAGTTTGGCTTTTTGTTGTCATCGTTCACAAGCCTTCCCAGTGACTTGTCTTCAACTGACGCATCAAGACTTAAAAAAAGAACAATAAAGATCATACTTAAAGTTACTTACACGGTTTATGTACATTGTTAAGCATCGCAAGACAGCTAAAAATATCATGTAAAATTTGGATAAAGAAAGATTTGATAGAAGGGAAAGTTGGATTCAACAGCTGAGCAAGCCATTGAAGAATTATATGAATTTAGAGCTGGATGAAAAATAGAAAATATATCTGCAACTTCGGGCTGGACAAAATTTCGATAGCAATATACCACGGTATATTTTTATTCAGTAACGGTGATATGAGTTTTAAACAAATTTTCGATATAGTGTATTACAGTATGCGTTTCACAATCACTAAGTGCTGTTCACGGCGCCGCTGATTCAAGCCGAACAGAAAGCGCCGCAAGAGAGTGATCAGTGCTCAGCAGCACACCACAGCTGGCTGTCCTCAGCTCAGGCTACAAGCTCGCTCCACCGCGGTAAGTTTGAGCTCCAAAATGAGAACTCATGATGTAAACGCGACTGAACAAGCTTCCACAAGCTAATTTGTGGCCACGAAATAATAAATCGTGCGCATGAAATATTGACTGGTGGCCACGAATTAGGTATATCATTCACTGAACAGTCCAGTAAAGTTAGCAGCATATTGACAGATGCGGACTTTCGGTCTCAATAACTCTTTAACAAAACATCAGCAACATACAAAGGGCGCCTCCATCCCATCGCTGTGAGGTGGACTATATGCTCCAAGCTCATTTTCATTAAATGTATCTGTCTATGAAGCAGCAGAAACAATGTTGATTTATATGAGCAGCCTTAGTGCTGCGGGGTTAAGGGACTGTCTACAATTAACAAGACTCTGCAACAGTGAAGACAAATACCACAAAAAAAATAAATAACGGGGATTCACTGCAGTGCCACCATAATCACTACAATCTTAAGTAATTCTGTACTTAACCTTAGTAATTCTGAGCACTTTTATTTTTCTTCCTGGTTGAAGCACCTTTCTTTAAATCTGTAAGAAAAACTGTGTTGTAGTTTAAAAGTTAAAGCTATTACTATTGAAAAGGTGAGTGTATGGCAGTTATTTCAATTCCCTGTCCCAGTAATATTTGTTTAGTTGCTCACTCTTTTTTCTGTTTATTGCAGTAATTCTGAGCACTTTTATTTTTCTTCCTGGTTGAAGCACCTTTGTTTGAATCTATAATAACATAACTGTATTTAAGTGTAAAGTTAAAGCTATTTATATTGAAAAAGGTGAAACTTAGTTTGACAGTTATTTAATATTTCTTGAATAAAAGGTAAACATTAATTTTATTGTAGTTTTTAATTTGTAAAATTTTATACTTGAGGAGCTTCCTGGATAAATAATTTCTAGTTTTTCAGGCTGTACATTATGTACAGGATTCTTAACAATTTTTCTGAGGCTTTTGTATTATTTATATCGATATTGGAATTATATCGTACCGACCGAAATTATCAACTATATCGTGATAAAATTTTTGGCCATATTGTCCAGCCCTACTGCAACTACAAGACCTATATGAATAATCTTAGTATCAAAACAAAGGTAACCCCTTTGGGTTTATTGTAGAGGTGAAAGCATCACAATATCTGTTATTGGGGTTGATTAAATGAAGATTTACACAATATTTCAATTTTCTACTGACAAAATCTACATTATTTACAGTGAATATCCCTTTTACATGAGGCCAGTGAAAGCATGGAACTCTAGAATCCAAGTGCTTGTGAAGCACCCATGCTCTGTGTGTCGTTTCACCGAGATCAGGTGAAGCAGGAAGGAGTTAGAAGTTTAAGCATAAAAATGGCCATTTAAACAAATTTAACCATCAAATATATATCGTATGAGTTTTCTCGTGTATAAAACTACAGATTAGGGCTGGGCGACATTGCCTAAAAATAATGTCATGATAATTTCAGGCTATATCATGATACAAAATTTATATCAATAATTTAAAAACTCCTCTAAAGTGCTTCAAGAATGTGTCACTGACATCTTTTGATGCATAAAATAACACAGTGCTGTTTTCTTTGGGGTTGTCTGTTGGGGTGGCAGTATGACAAAAAGAGACAGCAATTGGCTGGACAGACTGATCAGGAAGTGTGCATCTGTGATGGGGAGGAAGGTGGACTCTGTTGGAGCAGTCTTGGAGAGGAGGATGGGGGCTCTAATGCAGGGTATCTTGAGGAACCCCAAACATCTACTGCACGACACAGTGACAGCTCAAAAGAGTGAGCGGAGTAACAGGCTCCTGTCAGTGCGCTGCAGAACTGAGCGCTTCAAGAGGTCGTTCATCCCCTCAGCAATCAGGCTGTATAACAGATGTGACTGAGCCAAACCAAGTACACTATGAGCACTTTATTGTACTGTTGTTATTTATTATTTGCGTGCGAATGATTTGTGTGTGCTGCTGGACACCTGAACTTCTCCCTTGGGAGATTAATAAAGTTTTTATCTATCTATCTATCTATCTAACACCAGTATGTTGGCTGAAGTCATCCCTGCAACACTTCTCTACATTAAACCTTCCTGTTTGTAATATATTCATCAGTGGTTTCTGTTGGAATTTTTTCTATTTTATTTGCATTGATAAAAGGGGAAAAATTGCCCATGTCATGTATTCGTACCGATTACACATGCAAGAAAGGAGCATTTTCCGCTCTTACTTACCAATAACTTTTCCCTTTCCACTTAAAATCAAACAGGAACACTGCTTCAGTGTCATCATAGTGCCTCAAATCAAGGGGACTGTCCTGTTTGAGAAGGTTGCCACGGTATTCAAGCACAAAGTCTCCTTTTCTGAAATCCTCAGTAGCAAAAACACCTCGACCTTTAAAATAAGGACAAAGGAAACACCATATCAATATTTTTCATCTACAACAGCAGCCTGCCATGTTTAAAATCAGAAGCTATTGCTCTGGAAGCTACAGCAAAGCTGTGTAACAATATGGTGTAAGAGCAGTGGTTTTCAAATGGTGGGCCAAAAAAACAAAACAAAAAAAAACAAATGGTGGGCCATCAGAAAAGTCCTGGTGTGCCTTGGAAATTTTCAAATCCATAGACTATTACTAAATTCACAATTATACAACAAGTAATGAATAAAAGTGTGGACATTTTTTGATTACAAGATTCATCATAGTGCAGACATGAAGACTCTGCATTGATATAGAGACAAAGCATGACCTTGTAGCAGGGGAAAAAAATACAGGGTGGGCAGCAGCATTGGGTGGAGTTATTTCTCTGAGCAACTGAATCATTAATACATGTACAGAAATTTTACCCAAATATTTCCAAAATGGCTCAAAAATGCTGCTTTATTCAGCTCTCCCAATCCACATAGCCTGTACAAAGTTACCATTAAAAATGAGATATGCATCAGATACGGTGCTGACTTAACAAAAAATAAAATATATATAAAAACAAACCTTTGTGCAGATTGATAAAACGCTCTTCGAGTCCAGCCTTATCAATTTTCAAGCAAATGTGTTGCTCTGCATCCTGTTGTGGAGTGACTCGTTTTCTCTTCCTCACTCTCTCCATTGTGATCTCTCCATTGTGATCGCCAATGTGATCCATCTCATCTGTTGAAGAGGAAACTTATTTATGAGTCACCAAGACTAGTTAACAGATTCTCAGTTAACTAACATGCACCATTCATTAGTTTTGTAAATGCTTGAACATAGTTTTGTATTGATGCCGTACCTAAACACTAATACAGACTATGAACCCTCATAATAAAACCCTCTTAAAAAGCAAATACAATGTGTAGATCATTAAAGTATTAACCCTTTTCTATCAAACGCATTGCTAATTTGTATTATAGACACAATATGAGTATAGCCATTTCTTGATCCCCTTTGAAATCTGATGATGTACAGTCCTGGAACACAATTTTAAATTTAATAATTTGAACAATGTGTTTTCATTATAATACACTAAACACAGTCTTATATCAAAGTTTAAACCATAACCGATTGAAAATCTCAGTGCAAATCTCAGAGTCAATTCAATCAGCAAAATCTACTCACTCTTCAATGAGTCATCCCCTTCTCCAAAGACTATATCATTAGTTTTTATCATAAACTGCAAAGGCATTCACATTAAAAAGTTCACCAAGACCTGTGCAGCGCACCCCTCAACTCTTCTGCCCCCAAACTAATTAGCAGAAGTGGGATCAAGTCACTGATTTGCAAGTCACAAGTCCAGTCTCAAGTCGAGACTAACGAGTCTCAAGTCAAGTCACATTTCAACTCATTTAAACAACAAATCAATGATACATCAAATTTAGACAGTTTACATAAATACTTTTAAAAGAATACTCTGAAGATTTTGGACCCACACCCTATCCCTATCATTTACAAAGTGAGTTTAGCTCATAAATACCTTTTTTGTGTCCGCTCGTCCAGTGCCTGGCTCCCAGCTGTTAGCATCGTAGTTAGCTTAGAGCAACTACGGGAGGTGAAGTGGAGACAGAGCCAGACTGAGAAAGTGGACAAAATCCTCCTTCCAGTGGTCCAGGGGACGGCGTATTAGCATGCGACGTAAATCCGAATGGTTATAAAACATTTTAAAAGACGTGTTTTCTTTTCAATCCGTTAAAATAGCATTTTGATACATACAGATCTGCACAAGCATAGTGCTCCGCGGAAGGATATACCGGAGCACAGCGGCTGAGTCTATGCTTCTACTGCTGTGCTCCGGTATATCCTTCCGCGGAGCACTGCACATGCTCAGGTCTGTGTGTATCAAAATGTTATTTTAACGGATTGAAAAGAAAACACGTCTTTTAAAATGTTTTATAACCATTGGGATTTACTTCGCGTGCTAATACGCCGACCCCTGGACCACTGGAAGGATTTTGTCCACTTTCTCAGTCTGGCTCTGTCTCCTCTTCACCTGCCGTAGTTGAGCTAAGCTAACTACGATGCTAACAGCTGGGAGCCCGCGGCTGGAAGAACGGACACAAAAAAGGTATTTATGAGCTTATCTAACTCTGTAAATGATTGGGATAGGGCGTGGGTCCAAAATCTTCGGAGTATTCCTTTAAAATCTATAATCATTAAAACAAACTCATTGTGTGTATGTGTTTGAGAGACTGAAACATTAGAACATGAACAGAGTTGTGTATTTTCTTTTTATTTAAGGTAAATATTAAGTTTAATGAAACCTCTCAACCATGAGCGGTTTTTGCTGTGGGGCGTGAGGGCAACTGCTCAGAACATTCAATGAATCAGGTGTAGGATGGGAGTCAGGAGAGCCCCAGCTGTAAAGGTAGGTTCACTATATGTTATCCTACAGCAGGGGTGCCCGACCGGTCGATCGCGGAGTGTCCCCAGGTAGGCCACGAGGTGCAGGGAGGAAAAAATAGTTTGTGCAGTTAAAAAAAAAAAAAAAAAGGCATGTGTGCACGCACGAGCAACCGTGTGTGTGTGTGCGCAGGCAGCACTTCATGCACAACAATCAGCAGTGGTGCGGTGGTGGTGGCGGCACCACCCCCTGGCCTGACTCCGCAACGTGAGCTCAGAACTGATTTCCGGTCCCTGGGTTGAAAAGTGCAGCTTCTGCGGCTCTGTGGCAGTCTTCATCGGGCTCAAACAAAAAGTGTGTTTATGATCATCGAACGATGTTTATTTGTGTGTACGTTTGATAGCCTCATGTACATCCAGTTGTCTTATATCGCTGTTAAATCGTGGGTGCTTGTAATGTGATAAATAAAGATGTGTGTCACCGAGGCGTTCTAAGTGTTTTTTTTTTTTCTGCACCAAAATTACTAGATCGCTCAACAGAGTAATTTGATCCAGAGAAGTGCTTTGTACAGTTTGAAAAATGAGTCAAGAGCCATCACAGTGTCAAAATCAGCTTACTTCACCTGCCACAAACTGATTAATGTCTCTGGTATTGTACATAAAGAGATATTTTGCCCCAAAATAACTTAATGTAACACAGCGGAGTCAGATTTCCAACATTTGAACACAACCAGTACTTTTTACTACTGGGAACACGACTTAAGGGCCATCACAGTGTAAAAATCTGCTTTTTTACTTGCTAAAAAATTATTCATGTCTTTGTTATTGCATGTATATGGACATTTTGCATATTACATGGATTGATAGCATGATACCAAGTCATTTTTAGCAAAAACATGCAGGTCTGTGAAGTGTGGGGGGGGGGGGGGGGGGGGGGGGGGGGGGGGGGGGTGAATCACCAACAAGCCTGTTTAACAGCAATAAGGCAATTGGACATACAGGAGACTATCAAACACACACACAATTAAACATCGTTCGATGATCATGAACAAACTGGTTGTTTGAGGTTGATGAAGAACGCCACAGAGCCACTCAAGCTGCGCTTTTCAGCTGTCCGCGGACCGGAAATCAGTTTCTGGCAGAAATCAACTTCTGCCACAACACGTGTCTTATCAGCATGGCGGCGCAGCGTCTTGCCCTGCCGTCACTCTGCATCCCCACCGCCCGACTAGGGCTACGCGAGTGGTGGGGTTTAATGTTCGCTCAGTGTAAAGTACACGCTGTATATAATAAACCACTTTACTGCAGAATGCAGTACATCCAGTCGTGCCGTGCATGCACACGCACATCACATACACACGTTCTCAGAGGGGCACTGCAAAGCGGCCATTAACATACTTTTCTTTTTAAATCTGTGTTTGGGTGAAAGTCACATCGAGTCAGAGGGCTCAAGTCCAAGTGAAGTCTCGAATCTCTGCTGGTCAAGTCGAAGTCGAGTCAGACTGAGTCCACATCTCTGCTAATTAGTGCACCTGTGTCTGTCACGCAATCCGCTAGCTTACCTTAACATTAGCCTGCATGGCGCAGCTACGATAATGCTACGTTAGCCTCGTTAGGATCACGGCTAAAATGTCCGACCATCTGCACCAATTCATCAGAAACTCGGAAGCGGCAAGTTTTCACTACACGACTGGATGTTGGCACACAGCACAAAACCCTGATTTTCCAATAAAATGTTTTGCCTACCTTTAAAGGTGACTCCTTCAGGGCGTCCTGCTGTCGTTCCCTCCAACATTGACCGAGGCGCATGTGCAGAGCTGCCAGGAAGCCACGCTTCTTGTCTGGAGTGGGGGATGGGCTGTGGTGCCGGTGTCGTGCCAAAAAGTGATTCCCTGCCATAAAGTGATTTCCGGTCCGCGGACAGCTGAAAAGCGCAGCTTCTGTGGCTCTGCAGCAGTCTTAATCGGGCTCAAAAAAGTTTGTTTCTGATCAGCCAACGATGTTTATTTGTGTTTGCGTTTGATAGCCTCCTGTACGTCCAGTTGCCTTATATGCTGTTATGGCAGGGAATCACTTTTTGGCACGACACCGGATTAAATGAGTGTTTCACACTCAATAGTCAATGATGCCTATTATTTATTATCCAAGTCAAATGAGTGCAGACCTTGGAATAATTAATTAATCAAATAAATAAATAAATAATTATTGTAAACATGTTTAGGTGGGCCTTTTTATTTTCATTTATTAGGCCCGAGCCCCTGGCCTGCCAAGGGCGAAGGGCCTATTGTTTCTGCAACACAGACAACGACTAGTCGAGCGCGCAGCGCTCGACCTCAGGCCTGTCACACTCTCAAAACACACAATGAAGACAAGTCGAGCGCACAGCGCTCGACCACAGACATCATTCAACATGTCCAGACACACACACACCGACACGCACTCACACATACGCGTGTACAAACACAAAAACGCACACATACACACCACTTTTCGAGCGCGCAGCGCTCGACCAAGGCCTTTCACACGCTCAAAGGTACAAAAATGACAAGTCGAGCGCACAACGCTCGACCTCAGACGTAGGCCAACATGTCCAGACACACACACCCCGACATGCACTCATACACATGTGTGCAAATACAAAAAACGCACACACACTCTCACACACACACATGAATTGTCGAGCGCGTAGCGCTCGACCACAGACATTTACACTCTCAAACACCTCACAGACGCGTCGGGCTTGTCGAGACCTTTCCGAAAATATATAACTTGTGCGCGAAATAACGGCAGAAAAAAAAAAAAACATATTGTTTTTGCAAAAAATATTATTAGGCCCGAGCCCCTGGCCTGCCAAGGGCGAAGGGCCTATTGTTTCTGCAACACAGACAACGACTAGTCGAGCGCGCAGCGCTCGACCTCAGGCCTTTCACACTCTCAAAACACACAATGACGACAAGTCGAGCGCGCAGCGCTCGACCATAGACATCATTCAACATGTCCAGACACACACACACCGACACGCACTCACACATACACGTGTACAAACACAAAAACGCACACACACACATGAATTTTCGAGCGCGCAGCGCTCGACCACAGGCCTTTCACACACTCAAACGTACAAAAATGACAAGTCGAGCGCGCAGCGTTCGACCTCAGACATAGGCCAACATGTCCAGACACACACACCCCGACATGCACTCATACACACGTGTACAAATACAACAAACGCACACACACTCTCACACACAAACATGACTTGTCGAGCGCGTAGCGCTCGACCACAGACATTCACACTCTCAAACACCTGACAGACGCGTCGGGCTTGTCGAGACCTTTCCGAAAATATATAACATGTGGGCGAAATAACGGCAGGAAAAAAAAAAGCATATTGTTTTTGCAAAAAATATTATTCTTTCTTTCTTTCTTTCTTTCTTTCTTTCTTTCTTCTTCTTCTTCTTCTTCTGCTCTTTAAACTGGAATTTGACCCCCTGAACATGCTCGAAAACTCACCAAATTTTGCACAAAATTCAGTTCCGGTGAAAAATTTTTTTTGATATGAATTTCAATATTGGGATTTAAAAATTGGCCCTACAGCGCCACCTGCAAAACCCAAAATGCATTGTGTCAATGGGAGGGGGTCCGCAAAAAACTTTGTCGTACAGCCACAAAATTTGGTATACACATGCACGTTGTCGGGACAAACAAAAAATATTATTATGACCCCGACCTCAAAACAGCAGGAAAGCAGCTATCTGGGATTGAATTTTAAAAAATGCTGAGTCAGCGTTTTCCAGGACGTCGTACAAAATGTTCGTTTTGATCGCGCGCTTCTCCAAATGAGCTGAAATTTGGTGGACACCATCTACACGAGTAGACAATTAAAAGTTATCCAATTCACAAATCTTCAGATTACGGTTTCCGCGTGGCAACGCCGCAAAGTTGATGTCAAATTTTGCCATTTTTTCAGTGTGATAAATGGCTGCCATTTCTACATAATGACTCCAATCCAAACCAAATTCTAAACACTGATTAATCCTTCCTTCCTGGACACATTGACAGTGAAATTTTGAAAATCGGTGTTACAGCGCCCCCTACAGAATCAAAATAAAATCTGTATGGGGAGTAAAATTATTAGTTTGTCAGAAATGAATGAAATTTGGACGATAATTCCGTCATGTCGTCCCGATCAAAAAAGCAAATGGGAACTATATTGTAATATCAATGGTGTTGCCGTGGCGATGGCTGAAGTTCCCCATGTTATTCTAATGGGCCCAAGTGAAAAATCTCCCATCAAATCAAATGTACTTGTTGCCATGGAAATGTGCCAGATTTGAATAACATCAATGAAAGAATAAAACGGGGCGGGGCAGGTAAGCGGCGGGCGAGGGCCTTTTGACGCCGCTCGCGGCTTTAATTAGGCCCGAGCCCCTGGCCTGCCAAGGGCGAAGGGCCTATTGTTTCTGCAACACAGACAACGACTAGTCGAGCGCGCAGCGCTCGACCTCAGGCCTTTCACACTCTCAAAACACACAACGATGACAAGTCGAGCGCGCAGCGCTCGACCACAGACATCATTCAATATGTCCAGACACACACACACCGACACGCACTCACACATACGCGTGTACAAACACAAAAACGCACACACACACACGACTTTTCGAGCGCGCAGCGCTCGACCACAGGCCTTTCACACACTCAAACGTACAAAAATGACAAGTCGAGCGCGCAGCGCTCGACCTCAGACGTAGGCCAACATGTCCAGACACACACGCCCCGACATGCACTCATACACACGTGTACAAATACAAAAAACACACACACACTCTCACACACAAACATGACTTGTCGAGCGCGTAGCGGTCGACCACAGACATTCACACTCTCAAACACCTCACAGACACGTCAGGCTTGTCGAGACCTTTCCGAAAATATATAACATGTGGGCGAAATAACGGCAGGAAAAAAAAAAGCATATTGTTTTTGCAAAAAATATTTAGGCCCGAGCCCCTGGCCTGCCAAGGGCGAAGGGCCTATTGTTTCTGCAACACAGACAACGACTCGTCGAGCGCGCAGCGCTCGACCTCAGGCCTTTCACACTCTCAAAACACACAATGATGACAAGTCGAGCGCGCAGCGCTCGACCTCAGACATCATACAACATGTCGAGACACACACACACCGACATGCACTCACACATTCACGTCTACGAACACAAAAACGCACACACACACATGAATTTTCGAGCGCGCAGCGCTCGACCACAGGCCTTTCACACACTCAAACGTACAAAAATGACAAGTCGAGCGCGCAGCGCTCGACCTCAGACATGGGCCAACATGTCCAGACACACACACCCCGACATGCACTCATACACATGTGTACAAACACAAAAAACGCACACACACTCTCACACACAAACATGATTTGTCGAGCGCGTAGCGCTCGACCACAGACATTCACACTCTCAAACACCTGACAGACGCGTCGGGCTTGTCGAGACCTTTCCGAAAATATATAACATGTGGGCGAAATAATTGCAGAAAAAAAAAAAGCATATTGTTTTTGCAAAAAATATTATTCTTTCTTTCTTTCTTTCTTTCTTCTTCTTCTTCTTCTTCTTCTTCTTCTTCTTCTTCTGCTCTTTAAACAGGAATTTGACCCCCTGAACATGCTCGAAAACTCACCAAATTTTACACAAAATTCAGTTCTGGTGAAAAATTTTTTTTAATATGAATTTCAATATTGGGATTTAAAAATTGGCTCTACAGCGCCACCTGCAAAACCCAAAATGCATTGCGTCAATGGGAGGGGGTCCGCAATAAACTTTGTCGTACACCCACAAAATTCGGTATACACATGCGCCTTGTTGGGACAAACAAAAAATATTATTATGACCCCGCCGTCAACACAGCAGGAAAGCAGCGAGCTGGGATTGAATTTTCAAAAATGCTGAGTCAGCGTTTTCCAGGACGTTGTACAAAATGTTCGTTTTGATCGCGCGCTTCTCCAAATGAGCTGAAATTTGGTGGACACCATCTACACAAGTAGACAATTAAAAGTTATCCAATTCACAAATCTTCAGATCACGGTTTCCGCGTGGCAACGCCGCAAAGTTGATGTCAAATTTTGCCATTTTTTCAGTGTCATAAATGGCTGCCATTTCTACATAATGACTCCAATCCAAACCAAATTTTAAACACTGATTAATCCTTCCTTCCTGGACACATAGACAGTTAAATTTTGAAAATCGGCGTTACAGCGCCCCCTACAGAATCAAAATGAAATCTGTATGGGGAGTAAAATTATTAGTTTATCAGAAATTAATGGAATTTGGGTGATAATTCCGTCATGTGGTCTCGATCAAAAAAGCAAATGGTAACCATATTGTATTATCAACGGTGTTGCCGTGGCGATGGCTGAAGTTCCCCATGTTATTCTAATGGGCCCAAGTGAAAAATCTCCCATCAAATCAATTTTAACTTGTTGCCATGGAAATGTGCCAAATTTGACAAACATCAATGAAAGAACGAAATGGGGCGGGTCAGGTAAGCGGCGGGCGAGGGCCTTTTGACGCCGCTCGCGGCTTTAATATTCTTTCTTCTTCTTCTTCTTCTTCTTCTTCTGCTCTTTCAACTAGAATTTGACCCCCTGAACATGCTCGAAAACTCACCAAATTTTGCACAAAATTCAGTTCCGGCGAAAAATTTTTTTTAATATGAATTTCAATATTGGGATTTAAAAATTGGCCCTACAGCGCCACCTGCAAAACCCAAAATGCATTGCGTCAATGGGAGGGGGTCCGCAAAAAACTTTGTCGTACAGCCACAAAATTCGGTATACACATGCGTGTTGTCGGGACAAACAAAAAATATTATTATGACCATGAATTCAAAACAGCAGGAAAGCAGCGAGATGGGATTGAATTTTCAAAATTGTTGAGTCAGCGTTTTCCAGGACGTCGTACAAAATGTTCGTTTTGATCGCGCGCTTCTCCAAATGAGCTGAAATTTGGTGGACACCATCTACACAAGTAGACAATTAAAAGTTATCCAATTCACAAATCTTCAGATCACGGTTTCCGCGTGGCAACGCCGCAAATTTGATGTCAAATTTTGCCATTTTTTCAGTGTGATAAATGGCTGCCATTTCTACATAATGACTCCAATCCAAACCAAATTTTAAACACTGATTAATCCTTCCTTCCTGGACACACAGACAGTGAAATTTTGAAAATCGGCGTTACAGCGCCCCCTACAGAATCAAAATAAAATTTGTATGTGGAGTAAAATATTAGTTTATCAGAAATGAATGGAATTTGGGTGAGAAATTCTTCATGTCGTCCCGATCAAAAAAGCAAATGGTAACCATGTTGTAATTTCAACGGTGTTGCCGTGGCGATGGCTGAAGTTCCCCATGTTATTCTAATGGGCCAAAGTGGAAAATCTCCCATCAAATCAAATTTACTTGTTGCCATGGAAATGTGCCAAATTGGACAAACATCAATGACAGAATAAAACGGGGCGGGTCAGGCAAGCGGCGGGCGAGGGCCTTTTGACGCCGCTCGCGGCTTTAATTCTTTCTTCTTCTTCTTCTTCTTCTTTAGGCCCGAGCCCCTGGCCTGCCAAGGGCGAAGGGCCTATTGTTTCTGCAACACAGACAACGACTCGTCGAGCGCGCAGCGCTCGACCTCAGGCCTTTCACACGCTCAAAACACACAACGATGACAAGTCGAGCGCGCAGCGCTCGACCACAGACATCATACAACATGTCCAGACACACACACACCGACATGCACTCACACATACGCGTGAACAAACACAAAAACGCACACACACACACGAATTTTCGAGCGCGCAGCGCTCGACCACAGGCCTTTCACACACTCAAACGTACAAAAATGACACGTCGAGCGCGCAGCGCTCGACCTCAGACATAGGCCAACATGTCCAGACACATACACCCCAACATGCACTCATACACACATGTACAAATACAAAAAACGCACACACACTCTCACACACAAACATGAGTTGTCGAGCGCGTAGCGCTCGACCACAGATATTCACACTCTCAAACACCTCACAGACGCGTTGGGCTTGTCGAGACCTTTCCAAAAATATATAACATGTGGGCGAAATAACGGCAGAAAAAAAAATCGCATATTGTTTTTGCAAAAAATATTTAGGCCCGAGCCCCTGGCCTGCCAAGGGCGAAGGGCCTATTGTTTCTGCAACACAGACAACGACTAGTCGAGCGCGCAGCGCTCGACCTCAGGCCTTTCACACTCTCAAAACACACAACGATGACAAGTCGAGCGCGCAGCGCTCGACCACAGACATCATACAACATGTCCAGACACACACACACCGACACGCACTCACACATACGCGTGTACAAACACAAAAATGCACACACACACACGAATTTTCGAGCGCGCAGCGCTCGACCACAGGCCTTTCACACGCTCAAACGTACAAAAATGACAAATCGAGCGCGCAGCGCTCGACCTCAGACATAGGTCAACATGTCCAGACATACACACCCTGACATGCACTCATACACACGTGTACAAATACAAAAAACACACACACACTCTCACACACAAACATGACTTGTCGAGCGCGTAGCGCTCGACCACAGACATTCACACTCTCAAACACCTCACAGACACGTCGGGCTTGTCGAGACCTTTCCGAAAATATATAACATGTGGGCGAAATAACGGCAGGAAAAAAAAGCATATTGTTTTTGCAAAAAATATTATTCTTTCTTTCTTTCTTCTTCTTCTTCTGCTCTTTAAACTGGAATTTGACCCCCTGAACATGCTCGAAAACTCACCAAACTTTGCACAAAATTCAGTTCCGGCGAAAAATTTTTTTTAATATGAATTTCAATATTGGGATTTAAAAATTGCCTCTACAGCGCCACCTGCAAAACCCAAAATGCATTGCGTCAATGGGAGGGGGTCCGCAAAAAACTTTGTCGTACAGCCACAAAATTTGGTATACACATGCGCGTTGTCGGGACAAACAAAAAATATTATTATGACCCCGACCTCAAAACAGCAGGAAAGCAGCGAGCTTTGATTGAATTTTCAAAAATGCTGAGTCAGCGTTTTCCAGGGCGTCGTACAAAATGTTCGTTTTGATCGCGCGCTTCTCCAAATGAGCTGAAATTTGGTGGACACCATCTACACGAGTAGACAATTAAAAGTTATCCAATTCACAAATCTTCAGATTACGGTTTCCGCGTGGCAACGCCGCAAAGTTGATGTCAAATTTTGTCATTTTTTCAATGTGATAAATGGCTGCCATTTCTACATAATGACTCCAATCCAAACCAAATTTTAAACACTTATTGACCCTTCTTATCTGGACACATTGACAGTGAAATTTTGGAAATTGGCGTTACAGCGCCCCCTACAGAATCAAAATAAAATCTGTATGGGGAGTAAAATTATTAGTTTATCAGAAATGAATGGAAATTGGTTGATAAATTCTTCATGTCATCCCGATCAAAAAAGCAAATGGTAACCATATTGTAATATCAACGGTGTTGCCGTGGCGATGGCTGAAGTTCCCCATGTTATTCTAATGGGCCCAAGTGAAAAATCTCCCATCAAATCAAATGTACTTGTTGCCATGGAAATGTGCCAAATTTGACAAACATCAATGAAAGAATAAAACGGAGGGGGGTCAGGTAAGCAGCGGGCGAGGGCCTTTTGACGCCGCTCGCGGCTTTAATTCTTTCTTTCTTTCTTTCTTTCTTTCTTCTTCTTCTTCTGCTCTTTAAACTGGAATTTGACCCCCTGAACATGCTCGAAAACTCACCAACTTTTGCACAAAATTCAGTTCCGGCGAAAATTTTTTTTTAATATGAATTTCAATATTGGGATTTAAAAATTGGCCCTACAGCGCCACCTGCAAAACCCAAAATGCATTGCGTCAATGGGAGGGGGTCCGCAAAAAACTTTGTCGTACAGCCACAAAATTTGGTATACACATGCGCCTTGTCGGGCCAAACAAAAAATATTATTATGACCCTGACCTCAAAACAGCAGGAAAGCAGCGAGCTGGGATTGAATTTTCAAAATTGCTGAGTCAGCGTTTTCCAGGACGTCGTACAAAATGTTCGTTTTGATCGCGCGCTTCTCCAAATGAGCTGAAATTTGGTGGACACCATCTACACAAGTAGACAATTAAAAGTTATCCAATTCACAAATCTTCAGATCACGGTTTCCGCGTGGCAACGCCGCAAAGTTGATGTCAAATTTTGCCATTTTTTCAGTGTGATAAATGACTGCCATTCGTACATAACACATCCAATCTCAACCAAATCTTAAACACTTATTGACCCTTCTTATCTGGACACATTGACAATGAAATTTTGAAAATCGGCATTACAGCGCCCCCTACAGAATCAAAATAAAATCTGTATGGGGAGTCAAATTATTAGTTTATCAGAAATGAATGGAATTTGTTTGATAATTCCTTCATGTCGTCCCGATCAAAAAAGCAAATGGTAACCATATTGTAATATCAACGGTGTTGCCGTGGCGATGGCTTAAGTTCCCCATGTTATCCTAATGGGCCAAAGTGAAAAATCTCCCATCAAATCAATTTTACTTGTTGCCATGGAAATGTGCCAAATTTGACAAACATCAATGAAAGAATGAAGCGGGGCGGGTCAGGCAAGCGGCGGGCGAGGGCCTTTTGACGCCGCTCGCGGCTTTAATTAGGCCCGAGCCCCTGGCCTGCCAAGGGCGAAGGGCCTATTGTTTCTGCAACACAGACAACGACTAGTCGAGCGCGCAGCGCTCGACCTCAGGCCTTTCACACTCTCAAAACACACAACGATGACAAGTCGAGCGCGCAGCGCTCGACCACAGACATCATTCAACATGTCCAGACACACACACACCGACACGCACTCACACATACGGGTGTACAAACACAAAAACGCACACACACACACGAATTTTCGAGCGCGCAGCGCTCGACCACAGGCCTTTCACACACTCAAACGTACAAAAATGACAAATCGAGCGCGCAGCGCTCGACCTCAGACATAGGCCAACATGTCCAGACACACACGCCCCGACATGCACTCATACACACGTGTACAAATACAAAAAACGCACACACACTCTCACACACAAACATGACTTGTCGAGCGCGTAGCGCTCGACCACAGGCATTCACACTCTCAAACACCTCACAGACACGTCGGGCTTGTCGAGACCTTTCCGAAAATATATAACATGTGGGCGAAATAATGGCAGAAAAAAAAAAAGCATATTGTTTTTGCAAAAAATATTTAGGCCCGAGCCCCTGGCCTGCCAAGGGCGAAGGGCCTATTGTTTCTGCAACACAGACAACGACCAGTCGAGCGCGCAGCGCTCGACCTCAGGCCTTTCACACTCTCAAAACACACAACGATGACAAGTCGAGCGCGCAGCGCTCGACCACAGACATCGTTCAACATGTCCAGACACACACACACCGACACGCACTCACACATACGCGTGTACAAACACAAAAACGCACACACACACACGAATTTTCGAGCGCGCAGCGCTCGACCACAGGCCTTTCACACACTCAAACATACAAAAATGACAAGTCGAGCGCGCAGCGCTCGACCTCAGACATAGGCCAACATGTCCAGACACACACACCCCGACATGCACTCATACACACGTGTACAAATACAAAAAACACACACACACTCTCACACACAAACATGACTTGTCGAGCGCGTAGCGCTCGACCACAGACATCCACACTCTCAAACACCTCACAGACACGTCGGGCTTGTCGAGACCTTTCCGAAAATATATAACATGTGGGCGAAATAACGGCAGGAAAGAAAAAAGCATATTGTTTTTGCAAAAAATATTATTCTTTCTTTCTTCTTCTTCTTCTTCTTCTTCTGCTCTTTAAACTGGAATTTGACCCCCTGAACATGCTCGAAAACTCACCAAATTTTGCACAAAATTCAGTTCCGGCGAAAAAATTTTTTTAATGTGAATTTCAATATTGGGATTTAAAAATTGGCTCTACAGCGCCACCTGCAAAACCCAAAATGCATTGCGTCGATGGGAGGGAGTCCGCAAAAAACTTTGTCGTACAGCCACAAAATTTGGTATACACATGCGCGTTGTCGGGACAAACAAAAAATATTATTATGACCCCGACCTCAAAACAGCAGGAAAGCAGCGAGCTGGGATTGAATTTTCAAAATTGCTGAGTCAGCGTTTTCCAGGGCGTCGTACAAAATGTTCGTTTTGATCGCGCGCTTCTCCAAATGAGCTGAAATTTGGTGTACACCATCTACACAAGTAGACAATTAAAAGTTATCCAATTCACAAATCTTCAGATCACGGTTTCCGCGTGGCAACGCCGCAAAGTTGATGTCAAATTTTGCCATTTTTTGAGGGTGATAAATGGCTGCCATTTCGACATAATGACTCCAATCCAAACCAAATTTTAAACACTTATTGACCGTTCTTATCTGGACACATTGACAGAGAAATTTTGAAAATCGGCGTTACAGCGCCCCCTGTGGATTAAAAATAAAATTTGTATGGGGAGTAAAATTATTAGATTGTCAGAAATCAATGAAACTTGGGTGATAATTCCGTCATGTGGTCCCGATCAAAAAAGCAAATGGTAACCATATTGTAATATCAACGGTGTTGCCGTGGCGATGGCTGAAGTTCCCCATGTTATTCTAATGGGCCCGAGTGAAAAATCTCCCATCAAATCAAATTTACTTGTTGCCATGGAAATGTGCCAAATTTGACAAACATAAATGAAAGAATAAAACGGGGGGGGGGGTCAGGTAAGCGGCGGGCGAGGGCCTTTTGACGCCGCTCGCGGCTTTAATCTTTCTTTCTTTCTTTCTTTCTTCTTCTTCTTCTTCTTCTGCTCTTTCAACTGGAATTTGACCCCCTGAACATGCTCGAAAACTCACCAAATTTTGCACAAAATTCAGTTCCGGCGAAAAATTTTTTCTAATATGAATTTCAATATTGGGATTTAAAAATTGGCTCTACAGCGCCACCTGCAAAACCCAAAATGCATTGCGTCGATGGGAGGGAGTCCGCAAAAAACTTTGTCGTACAGCCACAAAATTTGGTATACACATGCGCCTTGTCGGGACAAACAAAAAATATTATTATGACCCCGACCTCAAAACAGCAGGAAAGCAGCGAGCTGGGATTGAATTTTCAAAAATGCCGAGTCAGCGTTTTCCAGTGCGTCGTACAAAATGTTCGTTTTGATCGCGCGCTTCTCCAAATGAGCTGAAATTTGGTGGACACCATCTACACAAGTAGACAATTAAAAGTTATCCAATTCACAAATCTTCAGATCACGGTTTCCGCGTGGCAATGCCGCAAAGTTGATGTCAAATTTTGCCATTTTTTCAGTGTGATAAATGGCTGCCATTTCTACATAATGACTCCAATCCAAACCAAATTTTAAACACTTACTGACCCTTCTTATCTGGACACATTGACAGTGAAATTTTGGAAATCGGCGTTACAGCGCCCCCTACGGAATCAAAATAAAATCTGTATGGGGAGTAAAATTATTAGTTTATCAGAAATGAATGAAATTTGGGTGATAAATTCTTCATGTCGTCCCGATCAAAAAAGCAAATGGTAACCATATTGTAATATCAACGGTGTTGCCGTGGCGATGGCTGAAGTTCCCCATGTTATTCTAATGGGCCAAAGTGAAAAATCTCCCATCAAATCACTTTTACTTGTTGCCATGGAAATGTGCCAAATTTGACAAACATCAATGAAAGAATAACACGGGGCGGGTCAGGTAAGCGGCGGGCGAGGGCCTTTTGACGCCGCTCGCGGCTTTAATTCTTTCTTTCTTTCTTCTTCTTCTTCTTCTTCTGCTCTTTAAACTGGAATTTGACCCCCTGAACATGCTCGAAAACTCACCAAATTTTGCACAAAATTCAGTTCCGGCGAAAAATTTTTTTAATGTGAATTTTAATATTGGGATTTAAAAATTGGCTGGACAGCGCCACGTGCAAAACCCAAAATGCATTGCGTCAATGGGATGGGGTCCGCAAAAAACTTTGTCGTACAGCCACAAAATTTGGTATACAGATGCGTGTTGTCGGGACAAACAAAAAATATTATTATGACCCCGACCTCAAAACAGCAGGAAAGCAGCGAGTTTTGATTGAATTTTCAAAATTGCTGAGTCAGCGTTTTCCAGGACGTCGTACAAAATGTTCGTTTTGATCGTGCGCTTCTCCAAATGAGCTGAAATTTGGTGGACACCATCTACACGAGTAGACAATTAAAAGTTATCCAATTCACAAATCTTCAGATGACGGTTTCCGCGTGGCAACGCCGCAAAGTTGATGTCAAATTTTGTCATTTTTTCAATGTGATAAATGGCTGCCATTTCTACATAATGACTCCAATCCAAACCAAATTTTAAACACTTATTGACCCTTCTTATCTGGACACATTGACAGTGAAATTTTGGAAATTGGCGTTACAGCGCCCCCTACAGAATCAAAATAAAATCTGTATGGGGAGTAAAATTATTAGTTTATCAGAAATGAATGGAAATTGGTTGATAAATTCTTCATGTCATCCCGATCAAAAAAGCAAATGGTAACCATATTGTAATATCAACGGTGTTGCCGTGGCGATGGCTGAAGTTCCCCATGTTATTCTAATGGGCCCAAGTGAAAAATCTCCCATCAAATCAAATTTACTTGTTGCCATGGAAATGTGCCAAATTTGACAAACATCAATGAAAGAATGAAACGGGGCGGGTCAGGTAAGCGGCGGGCGAGGGCCTTTTGACGCCGCTCGCGGCTTTAATTTATTATATCTTTTTCTTTTTTACTTTTGTATTTCTGTGAAGCACTTTGGTCAAATGAAGTTGTTTTTTTTACATATGCTGTACAAATAAAATTGAATTGAATTATTATGAAATAGGTAGTCATAGTAGTAGTATTGATTTCAACGACATTCACAAATACTGCTCACCTAATATGCAGTATTGTTTACAATTTTCATAATACTGAAATTCATGCAGCAGTGCTGTATACACTGTATGGCATGTTGATAATTAGTTCCTATGTTATCAGTAGTTCATAAGAACAGTGATCAAAGCAGTTGACTAGATTTGTAATATAGAAGTCAATAAAAATGTGTCTCACTTTGATTGACCTTTGGTTAAATCAAGATTAGATTAACTCTGCTGAGGAAAGACAAAAACGAAGGATGCATGGTTTGAAAACTTATTACCTCTATCCCAGAACATTTTGATTCATGTGAATCTGTCCAAACCTTAGTGATCTGTTTCACATCAGCCACAGCTTTTTTTTTTTTTTTTTTTTTTCACCTCAACCACAGCTAATAAGTTCTTCACATTTAGGTATAAAATGATCTAATTCTATATGCTGCATCTAGATTGAGTTTCTTGAGTTTTGAGGCTTTATTGCTGTCAGTCAGTGTGCATCTTTAATGTTTTGGTTCCCTCAAATTATATTACTGACATATGGCGTGTTTCCAGCTACCCCACTCTACTGGACTGGACTCTACCCCGCTGCACTCGACTCGGTTAAGCTGTGTCTCCACCGGCCTTGTTTGTCTCCATGGATACTGTTCTCAGTGGGTGGGGAAATCAGACGGAAAGCATTCCGCCCCTCAGCAGACATAAACAAGCTAAACAAAAGGACACAGGCCGTCGTATTTGTGGGCAATCATTAGTTAAAGAGCAAAATGCCATTCTTAAAAAAAATGCAGTCCGTGACGCACATCAACTTCCTTCCGGTTCGGCGGTCAGAGTCCTTCGTGACAGCCTAACAACTAACCTGGCAGCAGTTCAGCTGGCAAAATAGACAGATTGCGCTTTGAAACAAAAAAACGACAGATCACATCCATAAACCGAGTGGAAAATATGAAAATAAAATGTACATTTATTGGTAGAAAAGCAATGTGTAAATTACAATTTAGATACGTCTCCCTTAACTCTGTTAGTTTGACTGTGTGAAAAGCCAAACTAATTTCAAGTGTCATATGTGACGTCATGCTCTGACGGTCTTCCACCAAGCACGAGCGAATACAGGGAAACAATCGGAGCAACAAACCATCAAACTTTCAACACGACAAATTATCATTTAATTCCACAAACATCATATGTGTAATTCAGAACATATAATGACCAGGACCGGGAAATAAATGTGTCGCTCTGTTTCTGTCACCACCCCATGTGGGTAAGCCGACAGTGTTACCTACGGGAAACGCCAGTGTTTTTCAGATTAAAAAAAAGAACATTTCACTCATTGAATTAGAAAGTGAAAATTCAATGTTGAAAACAAAAAGGACCAAGGGAATATGATAAAAGCTCTTTTTCTTTTTTTTTGCTGGTAACAGCGAGCTGGACCAATCAGACATGAGGATTATGGGTATTGTAGTGCTTCTCCATGATAAGACGTTGACAATAAAACGTGTTTTCTTAAAATAGAGTTGATATTTCACGGGGCTTTTTGACTCAGCAGAAGCTCAGACCACTGCTACACAGTCTGCCTCAGATGGCTGCACTGGTTTGGATAATAATCACATCTTTCTTCAGAATATCGATCAGTCTACATTTGCACTTCCGGGATCTCTGAAACAACACCCACAGAGTGACGTCGTTGAAGCTGAGAATGCGTGTCCAGACCACGCCGTGGATTCCAATTGACTTTCAGTGGAGACTGTTTGCGTGGTGACCACACGCAATTTCAGCACATTGCGTGACAGGAGCACACAGTCTGGGACCCTCTGGTTTTAACAATGCGTGCTCATTTCACGCATTTCTGTGAGGTTGGAAAACACAGAGGTGAGGTGAGGTAACCCTAATCAGGGGGATTCCCCCAGAGGATGAAAACAACGCATTGAGCTAGAGACACGAAACTTCAGATTATGTCTCGGGAATGCCGCCCCATCCCCCTTGTGAAATACCAGCCCAGACAGCAACAGACAGCACAACACAAGCGCAGCAATCCTCGGACCTGAGCAATAAAACACAATAATATCCCTGCGTGTCATTCAAAATACTGACAAAAAAAATCTCTTTTTAAAAACAGGCACTTTGATATGTGTCTATGACAGGATTGTGTTCTCACCTGTTTAATGTGACTTCTGTTTTTGGACATCACTGGACAGCTTCTCAACATCGGGCATGTAAAAAACTTCAATCTTCACACAGGACTGCAGCTCTCCTCTGAGGCGGGCGGTATTTGCGCCTGCATTTTCTCTCACCGTCCTTGCGGAGAGAGGTAGTTTTCCTCGCGTTATTATCTCTCGGGTTGCAACAAAACTTGCAGCAGTAGTGGAGTTTGGAGTTGCAATCCACTTCTTGAATCGATCTTTGCGCTCCTCTAATTTCTTCAGAAGCACTTTTTCTCTCACTGCGAACTGGGTTAATTTAGCATGCCTTCCCTGAAAATGTCTTTTTAACTTCTTGTTACAAAGCAAACATGCAGGCAATCCTTCCGCATTGGTAATGAAAGCAAATGATTCAGTCCATTCTTACTTGAATATCTATCTTTCCACATGCACAGTGAGAGGTCCAGATTGCAGCCTGATAGACAGGAGAATGCCTCAACACTTTGAGCTAGGGAGCTGAAAATCTAGATCCTGACTGAGGGCTGCCACTGTGTGAAATATCAGCCGTCTGGGACGCTCCTAACCCCAAAGGTCAAAGGTCAATGGGGCTAGAACTCCCTCAACGCTTTGAGCTAGAGACACGAAACTTAGATTATGCCTCGGGAATGCTGCCCCATCCCCTGTGTGCAGTCTCAGCCCTCCAGCCCCACCAGAACCCTTCCAGGGAGCTGGAAGGAGCAGATTTCAAAAATGCCTTAACGGAGCATATTTTTTGCACCGTTTTTGAAATACTCCGCCAAACGAGCTCAAACCAGCATGAAATCCCCGTCTCCACACCCAGCTCGTGTGTGCCGGCTGTGGTATCTGTAGCTCAAAGGGAAGTACCCGAAAAAAGCTAATTTCGATATTTTGCATTTTCACGTTTTTATTTTCTAAAAAAAAAACGGTGATAGGTGGGGGGCTGAAACCTGCAGGGCTTCCTTGTTGTCCCATCACACACCTATGGTGCCATTTTCAGCCCTCCAGGACATGTAGAAATATGCAAATAAGGCAAATGCTAGCATTTTGTGGCTAAAAAAGGAGCTAATTTAGCTGTTTCTATTAATAGTTCCCAAACAGTGATAGCTAGCCGGCTCAAACCTTCACACCTGGTCTGTGGTGACCTTACACACCCGCGGGCATGAGGCAGCCCCGCCCACCTTGTAGAAATGCTGCACAAAGTGGGCGTGAGCTGTGATTAGCCGTTAGCTGCTAATCCCAACTTCCAGCTTGAATAGCTCCTAAACGGGTAAGACTAGGGAGATGGGGGTTGGCTGTGTGTGTCCCTGGGGGGTCCCTGACATCTCTGTGAGAGTGCATCCCTCCCTGCAGTTAATGGATTTAGCCATTAGCGGCCACTACCAACTTCCGCGGTGAATAACTCTGAACAACCTGATCTCACAGAAATGCGTGAAATGAGCACGCATTGTTAGAACCAGAGGGTCCCAGATTGCGTGCTTATTTCACGCAAAGTGCTGAAAATGCGTGCTGTCACCACGCATGCAGTCTCCACTCAAAGTCAATTAGAATCCGAGGCGTGGTGGAGACACGCATTCTCAGCTTCAACGACGTCGCTCCGTGGGTGTCGTTTCAGAGATCCCGGAAGTGCAAATGTAGACTGATCGATATTCTGAAGAAAGATGTGATTATTATCCAAACCAGTGCAGCCATCCGAGGCAGACTGTGTAGCAGTGGTATGAGCTTCTGCTGAGTCAAAAAGCCCCGTGAAATATCAACTCTATTTTAAGAAAACACGTTTTATTGTCAATGTAACATCACGGAGAAGGACTACAATACCCATAATCCTCATGTTTAACAGCGACGTGTCTGATTGGTCCAGCCTGCAAAAAAAAAAAAAAAAAAATTGAGCTTTTATCTTATTCCTTGGTCCTTTTTGTTTTCAACGTTGATTTTTCACTTTCTAAAGCTCGGGGCCATTTTCGCCTAAAAGTTCAACTAAAGACGTACCCAAAGTAAACTGAATGCTGTTCTTGAACTGTTTGGAGTACATGCATGGTTGGGGTCTCATTTGAAAGCTGACAACCTGTATTTTCACCCAGTGCAGTCAGAATTACTCTAGGTGCTACTGCCACAGATTTATTTATGTTGCAGCACACTGAATTAGGATGAATTTCATTCTCGCCTGAATTTTTTCCCTCATAAAACACCTGGAAATAAGTCTGGAAGCACTGTGCGAGCTTGAAAACACAATTTTGCTAAAGCCTGGGGTCTTACATAGTTCAGGTCAAAATGTCAGAGCAGTACTACAAGAAATGAGTGTTTCACACATGTATTTGTACTGCTATGCCCCGGCAGGGTATATTTTGGACATCCTCTGTATACCCCCTGGATGCCCTCTGTACAATGGTATATGTTGGTTTTTGGCCCGTTTTTACATTATTTTCACTCCAAAAACTCATAAAGTACTAAAAAAATCACTTCAGATAGGCTTCAGTGTGGGATAAGGCCCTCAGATTGAGAGGAGCAGGGACAGACAGCAGGTGCATCCCTCAGCAGATATCTGAGAAGTCACAAAACCCCGCTCGCGGGCCAGCCAGCCATTCAGCAAGCTCATTGGCTACCAGCCCTGTCAGTCAAACGTTTCTACCGACGTGATTGGCTCAGAATACGTTGATTACGAGTGATGACGACCGATGACGTGGTCCATCAGTTTCGGCAGCGGTTGGCTGGTTAGCCATCGGAGGGAGGGATGAGTCACTTGATTGGTTGAAATATGACGAATAAGCAACGGAAACCGATCAGTCGCCATATTGGATATCCTCAGCACGAGGGAGAGACGTCTGGATGTTTTTATCTGATAAAAAAATGGATTATTATCGGACGCGCACGCGGAGAGACGCGCCGCGTGCGCGCGCGGTGGCGCGTCTAATTCTTGATTATTTGTTTATTTCAAGACATGTTTTGGACAAAAGGCGATACTTTCTAGCTTTGCCTGGATGCATACGCTTGTACTGTGGCAGTTTTTGCTGGATTATCTGGATTATGGATCGTCTGTGATCAGTTATGAGCCTCCAAAGGTGAGTTGCGCTGTTTACTTAATTTGCTGTATGTTGGACAAATGTGTTTATATTACCCGCTGTGGTAATCACATCTGAAAGTGGTTTATACAAGCGGATTCATGAGAATATCAGCTTTCTAACGGTACATAGTACGTCTGTGGAATATGCAAAATAATTAATAAATGCATCGGGAGAAGTTGACCAGCCCGCCGGCAGGCCGGTCTGAGCTTAAGGGGTTAAATGAGTGAAATGTTCTTTTTTTTTTTAATCTGAAAAACACTGGCGTTTCCCGTTGCCTAGGTAACGCTGTCGGCGTATCCGCATGGGGTGGTGACAGAAAGAGAGCGAAAAATTTATTTCCCGGTCGGTCCGGTCATTCTATGTTCTGAATTACACATATGATGTTTGTGGAGTTAAATGATAATTTGTGGTGTTGAGAGTTTGATGGTTTGTTGCTCTGATTGTTTCCCTCCACTCGCTCGCGCTCGGTGCAGGACGGCCGGAGCATGACGTCACATAATGCTACTTGGAATTAGTTTGTCTTTTCCCACAACCTTATACAAAGCGATCGGCGAAGCAAACTTCAAACTCTCAACGCGAAAACGGATCATTTAATCCCACAAACATCATGTGTAATCCAGGATATATCATGACCAAGACCAGGAAATAAATATTTTTTATTCGAGAGGACCCATGGGCTCCAGCGGAAGGCTTCGCCACTCGCCGTTTTCACCCTGATTCAGACGAGGGCTGTTTTGGAGCTAATAATACCCTCCTGATGTATTTCTAACATACTGGTTTTTCAGGGTTTTTTTTTTTTTTTTTTTTTTTTTTTAGAGCGGCTCCAACGTGATCTGCCACCAGAGAAGACAGCTGCAGCTTCTCCGACGCTGCACTGTGCGTCTTGATCTCCATGGAAACCAAGACGCGATTCTGGATCATCTGGAAGTGATGACAATAATGTGGTTCTTAGCTGTTGTTTATTTCTGACAAAATAAATGTGTATTTTACCCTTGCAGTGGGCTGCATGCTCCTCATTACTTCCACATCGCGAAAAGTCCTTCAAAAAGGACCCATAGCTCATTAATTCATATACAAATATGAATTCATGATCCAAATGATCAAGAGCTACATTTTAAAATCAAGTGTCTCCTATTGGTCATGTAAATATTACCGGAGCATCACGGACTGAAGGAGTGTTTTTCTTTTCGCTGTTTTTTTTTTTTTTTTTACAGAGGGCGTTGCTCTGAGAAGTAGTTAGTTTTAATAAATGTACATTTTATCTTCTTACTCAGTTTGTGGATGTGATCTGTTGTTTTTTTGTTTCAACGTGCAATCTGTCTATTTTGCCTGCTGAACTGCCGTCAGATTGGTTGTTAAGCTGTTGCTAGGGACTCTGACCCCCGAACCGGAAGGAAGTTGATGTGCGTCACAGACTGCATTTTTTTTTTAAGAAAGGAGTTTTGCTTTTAAACTAATGATTGCCCACAAATACTCCTCTTTGCATTAAACATCAACAAAATGCGTGATTATGGTGACTGACAAGTTAGAGGTGGATAATGTGCCTGCTTGCTGTTCTGTTTGGACTGGTTTGAACCAATGATCAACCAGGCCGCAAGGTATTATGGGAATCGTAGTCAAAGCAACACCGGTGGTCCCACGCATAATAATCCACCGCATGCGTCTCATATGCACATCTGTTCTGCAGGTGTGTGTGCCAAATCATCCGTGCTTCCACATCTGCCTGGGACGCTGCGCCAAAATCCTCTTTTAGACTGTCACTGGACAAAAACCCACTGATTCTGAGAGCGGGATTGTCGGTATCGCGAGAACACAAGATCTCCCGGGAATTGCAGCATCTATCAGTCACACAATCGCTGGCAAATCACAGAAATAAATCCAGAGCGATGAACTTTTTCATACTCAATTCATCAGACACGCAAGGACTTTTCGCGATGTGGAAGTAATGAGGAGCATGCAGCTCACTGCAAGGGTAAAATACACATTTATTTTGTCAGAAATAAACAACAGCTAAGAACCACATTATTGTCATCACTTCCAGATGATCCAGAATCGCGTCTTGGTTTCCATGGAGATCAAGACGCACAGTGCAGCGTCGGAGAAGCTGCAGCTGTCTTCTCTGGTGGCAGATCACGTTGGAGCCGCTCTAAAAAAAAAAAAAAAAACCCTGAAAAACCGGTATGTTAGAAATACATCAGGAGGGTATTATTAGCTCCAAAACAGCCCTCGTCTGAATCGGGGTGATAACGGGGAGTGGCGAAGCCTTCCGCTGGAGCCCATGGGTCCTCTCGAATAAAAAATATTTATTTCCTGGTCTCGGTCATTATATATCCTGGATTACACATGATGTTTGTGTGATTAAATGATCCGTTTTCGCGTTGAGAGTTTGAAGTTTGCTTCGCCGATCGCTTTGTATAAGGTTGTGGGAAAAGACAAACTAATTCCAAGTAGCATTATGTGACGTCATGCTCCGGCCGTCCTGCACCGAGCGCGAGCGAGTGGAGGGAAACAATCAGAGCAACAAACCATCAAACTCTCAACACCACAAATTATCATTTAACGCCACAAACATCACATGTGTAATTCAGAACATAGAATGACCGGGACCGACCGGGAAATAAATTTTTCGCTCTTTTTCTGTCACCACCCCATGCGGCTACGCCGACAGCGTTACCTAGGCAACGGGAAACGCCAGTGTTTTTCAGATTAAAAAAAAAAAGAACATTTCACTCATTGAATTAGAAAGTGAAAAATCAACGTTGAAAACAAAAAGGACCAAGGAATAAGATAAAAGCTCAATTTTTTTTTTTTTTTTTTGCAGGCTGGACCAATCAGACACGTTGCTGTTAAACATGAGGATTATGGGTATTGTAGTCCTTCTCCGTGATGTTACATTGACAATAAAACGTGTTTTCTTAAAATAGAGTTGATATTTCACGGGGCTTTTTGACTCAGCAGAAGCTCATACCACTGCTACACAGTCTGCCTCGGATGGCTGCACTGGTTTGGATAATAATCACATCTTTCTTCAGAATATCGATCAGTCTACATTTGCACTTCCGGGATCTCTGAAACGACACCCACGGAGCGACGTCGTTGAAGCTGAGAATGCGTGTCTCCACCACGCTTCGGATTCTAATTGACTTTGAGTGGAGACTGCATGCGTGGTGACAGCACGCATTTTCAGCACTTTGCGTGAAATAAGCACGCAATCTGGGACCCTCTGGTTCTAACAATGCGTGCTCATTTCACGCATTTCTGTGAGATCAGGTTGCTCTGAAAGGGGCGGGGCTAGGGAGATGGGGGTGCAATATGTGTCTCCGGGGTTAACCTGTGTGCGATCACATCCCTCTGGCAACAGCAGAACTCTGACCGTTGACCTTTGACCTACGCCGCACATTTCATTGAATAGCTCTGAAAGTGGCGGGGAATAACTCTGAAAGTGGCGGGCAATAACCCTGAGCACTTTTTTTATTGTACTTTTGTTATTTATTTGCGTGCGAATGATTTGTGTGTGCTGCTGGACACCTGAATTTCTCCCTTTGGGAGATTAATAAAGTTTTTATCTATCTATCTATCTATCTATCTATCTATCTATCTATCTATCTATCTATCTATCTATCAAGAAGAAGATGTGTATATGCATTCACAAGGGTGGTGGGGCTTGAAAATGTTTTTAACTACTAAAGGGGGGCCCCAAGAAAAAAGTTTAGGAACCACTGACATAGCTAATGTTGCCAAACCGGCTTCAAGTGATTGCAACTTGAAAGTTTGTAAAAAGAATCAGGTTTCTCAATTTAACAAAGTGTGACTCACAACTGTACTTAACTCTAAGCAAGTTAGGTTTATTTAAAGTTAAGCAAACCGCAGACAAATCCATTGACTTGAGCAGATAGCACTGGTATACGCATGCTACTACAGTGCCAGCTACATTTCTACCTATGGATAGCACTAGATGAATATGTATTATCTAAATATATTATATATATATTTTTTCACAGTCAGACTTTATTTTTGCTAAATTATCATTTACTGTGTATCCGTTCTATTACCCTACCTTTGGGGTCGTGCAGTTCCACACACATCCATTAGGGGCAATGTAGAGTTATACACAGATGGGGGGGGCACACACACACACAAAATATCTGGAAAAAACTATTTTTGGGGACAATTGAGATTTTGAGACAGAAACCCATTTTAGAGCATGCTGAATGCAACTACAATGCAATCTAATTGGGGACCGTGGTTTTGGTCCCCAAAGGCAATGGTGTCCCCAATCAACTGGTGTGTGAGCTGATGAAAATCCCCAATTTGGACATAAGTAAGAACACACACACACACATATATGTGTGTGTGTGTGTGTGTGTGTGTGAGAGAGAGAGTATAATTCCGTGATACCATGGCCACCCCAGACTAACTGTGTGTCCCATCCTGGCCACCCCAGTGAAAATGTCCTGGATACGCCCCTGGGGGGGGGGGGGGGCAGACTGCCTCGCCCTCTCAGTCAAAATATAGTATTTCATTAAAAAAACATTAAGTTTTCAGTCTATTTTGTCCTTAAAAAACAACAGCAAACTCAGCTGGCTTGGTCAAATCAATATGAAGTGTTGTGCTATTCAAAATTCAAAAAAGAGGAGACTGCAGCTCTGCTAAAGGTGAGAGCTGGTTATTTTATCATTTGTTTTATTACTATTTGTGCTTTTAGCAATGTGGTTAATGATCATATGTTGTTGGACATGGTAGAACAGGCCTCTGATCTGTGGATTCTGTTTTTGTGTTGCTCCGTTACTTTTTCACCCCCCCCCCCCCCCCCCCCCCCCCCCCCTCCCCCCTTTACACTGGACTGGAGCCGGGACTGGGTGTTTATTTATGCAAATAAAGCGTGTTGTCATCAAACTGATGAGGAGTGGGCTCGGGTCCAATCCCCTGCCTGGATGAAACAGAGAGGTGGGCCAGGTAGCTGCAGTGAGTTGCTCTCCAGCAGCTCACGCGGCTCCCTCTGTGACCGATCTCGTTTGGGTCTCGCGAGTTTTCGATGCCCGACGTAGGTCCTACGTATCAGTGACGCCGGGCCAAATCTGGGCGGGGCGGCTCAAAAGTCTTAAAGGTCTGCCTCTGGCTTTCTCATGTCGAACGCACCTAATACTTTATTGTCCACCGAGGTGGAAATTTGCCTTTGGTTTCAGCAGCCACATTAAGAAACACTTTACACTGGCACATGACAAGACAAGACAAGACACTACATCTCCTGCAACATTTCAGACAACTCTATCACCCATGTAAAGAGTTCACTGCTTTGATTGCATTTGGCACAAAAGACTTCTTGAAAATATTTCTCTTTGCCATTTTCAGTCTGTACCTCCGTCCCGACGGAAGCAGCTCAAACTCAGAGTTTAAGGGGTGGAAATATCATTTATGATGCTCATCGCCTTGTTTCCCCACCGCTCCCCATACAGGCTGCTCAGAGCTCTCTGTGGCCGTCCAGTGATCTTTCAGCTCCAGTTCACAATCCTCTGCAGTTTATTTTTATTTTTCAGGCTGAGGTTCCCGTACCACATCAACCTGTTGAAGGTGAGAAGGCTCTCCACTAGACCTTTGTACACTGTTTGGAGGACTGGTTGACTCACCCCAAAACTGTTCAGCTTTCGAAGAAGGTTCAGACGCTGCGAACACTTCTTAAAAACAAAGTCAGTATTTTCAGGAAAAACAAGTTTCGTGTCAATGTACGAGGGGGTACCCAAAAGAAACCGGAATTTAGTCATAAAATACTAATAATAATGAGTTTGGACTTCTGGCCATCAGATGTGCTGCAGGTAAGCCTCGTGCATATCTGTGAAAAGCTGAGCTCCCAGAGTGACACTGACGCCTGTCAGGAGCTATTTATAGTAACAGAGTGCAGAGGCGGTCTGCGCTTTTTCCTAAATGGCGACATTGACTGTGAAGCCAGAGCAGCGCGCAAACATTAAATTCTGCTTTTTGCTGGGAAAAAACAGCAGCAGAAACACTCAGCTTGTTGCAGCAAGTCTACAAGGATGATGCTCTGGGGAAGAATCAGGTCCATGAGTGGTTTGGGGGTTTGAGAAGGGCCAGATGTCGGCGCGTCAGGTCCGCTCAGCCGTGAAAACAATGCTGAGCTGCTTCTTGGCTGTCCAGGGTCTCGTCCACAGCGAGTCTGTCCCTCCAGGTCAGACTGTAAACCAGGACTACTACAGCAAGTCTTCAGACGCTCCGTGAGGATGTGAGGAGGAAGCAGAGCGTAGTGGCGGAGTGGAGCCGGTTGATCCACCACCACAGAGCGCCAGCGGACACGGCGCTGCGCCTCACGCAGTTTCTGGAGAAGAATGAGATGAATCTCCTCTCCCATCCGCCTGATTCGCCAGATGAAGCCTCCAGTGACTTTTTCTTGTTCCCCAGGTTGAAGAAGGAGCTGAAGGGACAGCGGTTTGCAGATGTGGAGGAGGTGACAGACAAATCGCAGCCGGCAAAAAATGGCACAATTACGCTCAGGTCTGACGACGCATTGGTGAAGTGGGAGACACGGCTGGAGCGCTGCATTAATGCAGATGGAGATTATTTTGAAGGTGATGGTGGTGTTTTATTTTGAAATGTCAGAAATAAAAAGTTACAGTCAAATTCCGGGAACTTTTGGGTACGCCCTCGTATGTCCCGAGGGATTTAAAGTCACTGACAGTCTCAACTGTTTCACCCAAAATTTGAACAGGAGCGAAACCCTCTTTATCATGATGCACAATGAGCTCCTTTGTCTTTGAGACATTCATTTCTAAAAAGCTCTCCAAGCACCACTGTTGCATCAAAGACACATGATTACAATACAGACTATCTGTCACAGTGTTCCCTCTCTGTAACAGGGCGACCAGCGCCACGTCATCAGCATATTTAAAAAGCTTAAAAAATTCATCACAAACTTGGAAAGCATTCGTATAAATTGAAAAAAGCAAAGGAGATAAAATGTTCCCTTGAGGCGCCGCTGTATTCAGCACAGCCTCCTCTGAGACGTCAGAACCAAACAGGACTCTCTGAGGCCGATTGGTCAGAAAATCCCCGACCCGTTTCATTCTGCCTCCATGACCCCCGAGTCCACCAGTCTGTGCAGGAGGATATGAACCTGCAGGGGACTGAAGGCAGATGTGAAATCCACAAAGAGGATCCTGGCATAACGGTCCGAGGCCAGCAGGTGTTGAGCTACGGTGATAAACAGAGTGATGTCTGCGTCCGCTGTGCTTCTCCCACATCTGGATGCAAACTGCAGCTTGTCCAAACAGCTGGCTGCAGCAGACACGATGTGCTGGCTCACGGTGCTCTCCATGGTTTTACACAAGATGGAAGTTAACGCTATCGGGCGAAAATCATTCAGTTCAGATGCTCCAGATGTTTTAGGGACAGGCACTATGTTGGAACGTTTCCAGGACTGGGGGAATGTGTGTGAGTGGAGGAGAAGGTTAAAGAGTGCAGTAAAAACACCCTTTAACTGCTGCACACAGTTTTTCAGTAGTCTTCCACTGAGCCCATCCGGTCCTGGGCTTTACCTGGTTTAATGCAGGCCAGACCAGCAGCAACCTCCTGCTCAGCAAGAACAACAGCTTCATATTCGGTGATCAGACTGCAGCCTCATCCCGCTCTGCACTGAAGTCTGTCTCATCAAACCTGCTATAAAACAGGTTCAGATGGTTGAACATGGTAGGAGATGTATGAGGCAGTGGAGCATGTTTGTTTGTCTCCCTGCCCATCATCTGATGTAATCCCTCACATGCACTTTTGACCTTTCCAGAGCAGAACTGTCTTTCAACTTTTTCCATATATTCCATCTTTGCCCTGTACAGTTTGCCTCTCAGCTCAGCTCTCTTTTCTCTGACAAGGTCCAAGTTCCCCTCAGAGAGATCTGCTTTCTTTTCATTTATGCAGGCCTGTAACTCGCTGGTTATCCACTGCTTGTTATTTGGACAGAGCTTCACAGTTTCAGTGTGAGTTACATTACTTTCACAAAAGCTCAGATAAGCAGTAATGGTCTCTGTGAGAACATCCACATTATCATGAGAATGAAAGAAAATCTCCCAGTTAGAATCTTCCAAGCAGTCTCTTAATGCCTCTGTGCTGTCATCTGTGCACACACACACGACCTTAGTCACTGGCTTTTCCCGTTCAAGTTTTGATTTGTGCTGGGGAACAGGTGTACTACAAGATGGTCGGACTTTCCCACAGCCGGCCGACAGAGCCACTTATTATCATCCTGTATGTTGCCATAGCACTTATCCAGGATGCGCGTTAGGCGCGTGGGACAGTCCACGTATTGATGTAGCAAAGGCAGAAGGCTGGAAAGTTCACAAGAGTTAAAATCACCGAGCACAAAGACCGGCTGATCTGCTGACCGGGCGAGAGCATCATTATAACTCTCCACCACACGAGCCGCTGCGCTATGGCAGGGTTGCTGCCTTCCACTCACAGCAGCCCCACCCCGATGGAACAAACCACTTTTAATAGTCAGGAGGATGAACAGGCAGAGGCTGTGGGGATAAATGTTCCTCCAGCTGGACAGGCTGACCAGACTGGAGAAGGAGCAAAGCAGGCCGTACGCCAGGCACCGCCCACCAAGCCCCCAAGACACTGACGCCAAGCGCCCTCACACCGAGGTACACGTGTCGGAGTAAACCCGAGACATAACGTCCACAACCACACGGCGGCGAAGACTCCCCGAGTCACACCGGGGCAACAAAAACCCACGCTGCATCCTGGAGTCCCCAAGAGACAACAGCAGCCGGCCAGGACAACAAACACCGTCCACTGAAGCGACAGGACACTGTCCCCGCTTCAGACTGACAAAGACACCGAATCCGAGCAAATATCCACAAGACTGGAGCGCACGGAGGTGGACACAGAAGACCAGGAAGCTTATCCTGTTCAGAGACGTTCTGGAGCAGAACTCATGAATTCCAGAGTCATTTTGTTGGTTTTGGTCCATTAAAAACAACATTATTAGTTTAGAAATCCTCTTTAAGAACAAGCGAGTGTTGAAATTCTTCACTTCAAAATGATTCAGTGAATCAAACAGATTGAGGACCAAGGCATCGCTTTACAAGTCACAGGATTCAATACAAAACACTTCCTGGTCCCACTGAGGGGAATTGGTCTGGACTCAGAAACTTTGCCAGAAATGCTCTGAAAAGCACAACGACAGTAAAGACACCTCCACAACCATTACAGAGCAGAGCTGCACAAATCCATTACAAGAAAGTCTCAGCTTCATCTGCTGCAACCCAACCGGAGCAACAGGAAGTCTCCTCTGAGCCTGGTTCTACAGGAAGTCTGGTTCTACAGGAAGTCTCCTCTGAGTCTGGTTCTACAGGAAGTCTCCTCTGAGCCTGGTTCTACAGGAAGTCTGGTTCTACAGGAAGTCTCCTCTGAGTCTGGTTCTACAGGAAGTCTCCTCTGAGTCTGGTTCTACAGGAAGTCTCCTCTGAGTCTGGTTCTACAGGAAGTCTCCTCTGAGCCTGGTTCTACAGGAAGTCTGGTTCTACAGGAAGTCTCCTCTGAGCCTGGTTCTACAGGAAGTCTCCTTTGAGTCTGGTTCTACAGGAAGTCTCCTCTGAGCCTGGTTCTACAGAAAGTCTGGTTCTACAGGAAGTCTGGTTCTACAGGAAGTCTCCTCTGAGTCTGGTTCTACAGGAAGTCTCCTCTGAGTCTGGTTCTACAGGAAGTCTCCTCTGAGCCTGGTTCTACAGGAAGTCTCCTCTGAGTCTGGTTCTACAGGAAGTCTCCTCTGAGTCTGGTTCTACAGGAAGTCTCCTCTGAGCCTGGTTCTACAGGAAGTCTCCTCTGAGTCTGGTTCTACAGGAAGTCTCCTCTGAGTCTGGTTCTACAGGAAGTCTCCTCTGAGCCTGGTTCTACAGGAACTCTCCTCTGAGCCTGGTTCTACAGGAAGTCTCCTCTGAGCCTGGTTCTACAGGAAGTCTCCTCTGAGCCTGGTTCTACAGGAAGTCTCCTCTGAGCCTGGTTCTGCAGGGTTCTTCCTGTTACAGAGAGTTCTTCTTCCCTCTGTCTCTTCTGGCTCCAGTGGAATTGTGTCTTTTTCTGGCTAAACGTCTTTCCAGATGACTGCTGTCTCAGTCAAAGTGGTTCTCGTTGAATTGAAGTGACTGTAAAGTCTGCAGTCTTCTCTTCCTGCAGTGCAGTTCCTCTCAATGGCCGCTTGGTGGCAGCAGACTGAGCCCCTCTCTCCTCTGGGTCCAGAGGCTGGAGGAAGGAAAGCAGCTTTCCTCAGAGAAGGTTCTGCCCAGTGGAAGCGACTGACTCCCATCCAGGTCTGTGGTGATTGGTGAAGACGTTACTGTGGAGGTTCTGAAGTGAGTTCCTGGTTTTTCTTTCAAAGGGCTGATTGATAAGAACCAAACCGTCTCCCACTGCTGCACATCTTCATCTTTTTGTTTCACCTCTTGACTCAAGATCCTGTTTTCCTCTTTGTCTTTAAATTCCAGGGGCTAAAAGGACAGTGTGAAGCATGAAGCTGTTTATATTTAGTAAAGAACAAAGGGCCAACTGTTACTTTCTGCAGGAAACTCATTCATCTCCTGAAGACTCTACTGTTTGGAAACAACAATGAGGAGACCATGTTGTTTCAGGTTCTGCTGGAGTTATGATTCTGCTGCTCGAGTTTCCTGCTGATAATAAATAGAAAGAAACCTGGTGTGAGAGGGGTTTATGCTTTGTGACTGATCAGTTTGATGAGAGAGGACATTTTATTGATTTTCAAACTTTCAGCAATAAGTTTCATTTGAGCTGCTCCATGTCAGAATTGACCAAAGTCTGTAAAGCAGCTCCACTGCATGAAGACTCCTGATTCAAACTCCGTCCAGTCTTCCAGTGTGGCTCCTGCACTGCCTGAGCTGTCTGTCCAACGATGTCCGTTCAAAGCAGCTGGATGGAGCAACAGGTTCATAAAGAGAGAGTTAAATCAGTCCCTGTTTGGAATCATGACAGACAGATTCACCACAACTCTCTGACTGGGAAACTCTTTCAACACTGAAAAAAGCTCCAAAGAGCTTCATGAAGAGGCCGATTCCTCCGAAGGGGAAGGAAACACATTTTAACATCATTCATAAGATTGACCCCGGTGGAGAATTCTGAAACAATAGATTTGGTTTGGAAGTTCATCCTTGAGCTTTCTGCCATGAATCACATGAATCTTTACAACTTTTAATTTTCTGTCCTCTTTCAAAAACATTTTGTAATGATGTTAAAGATTGTTTTTCTCTCGAGATCAGTGATGTTCAGAGTTTCTCTGATATTTTATATTACAAACCGTATCCAGACAGCTTGATCCACTGGTATTAACAGAATTCTCCTGCTGGGAAAAGATTGTTTACATTGTAATGAATGGAAGAACAAAAACCCTCCTTTAAGTTTTTCATAAATCAGTTTGATCTTTATTTCTTGTATCTAAACAGGACGTCTGGTGCTGTTTCCAAAACAATAAGCAGAGAGATGTCTGGTTTTCTTCTGACCCAGCAGACCCAGACCAGAGGACAGTCAGCTGATGGTGACTTGTGTTGAACTGTTTGCTCCATGTTTGACTGTTTGCTCCCCTCTTTGTGACTCTGATCTTTCTGCCTGTGTTCTTTTCTTGATTGTTGAGCGATTGGCTCCACGACAGTTTCTATATGTTCTTTCTTTTCATTAAAATAAATCTCTGTCCTCCATGTTTCCCCCTCAGCAGGCCTCAGCCACGGGAAGAAATTACAGAGAAATAAGAGGAAAAAACAATGAAATGAATATAATAAACACAATATAAACAGTCAGCATGAAGTATTAATGACACACTAAACCCAACATGTGGCAGAACACAGATTATAATGAAATGTAAACGAGGCACTGCACAGAATCAGATCTGAAGCAGCAGTGACAACAAAGGAAGAACTGTGTAACAACAGAGGGTCTACAGAGCCCTCTACTGGAGCTTTTCAGCACTGCAGCCCCTCATCAGCCTCACATCAGCTGCTGCAGCCTGACTCTCCTGGTCTTTCTGCAGCAGAGTCCTCTCCTCCATCATCATATGGTCACTGCTCTGAGACCACATGACTGCTGCTCCTGATGGAAAGTCCACGGAGACGTTCTGGCTTCATGGGAGATCTCAGGGAGCTTTGAATGAGTTGGAGCTGAGAGGAGCTTCTTCCAGCAGCAGCCACTGTGACTGAAGAGTGGCAGAGCTTCTTAGTGCAGCCCACATGTTTGGTCCTGTAGAGCCTGACCAGGTGGTGGAATGTGCTTTTTGAAGCTTCTCCTGTGTCTGGAACAAAAGCAGAGATCCTGATCCCTGAACAGCAGTGTTTGGTGTTCTCCCAAAGCGGCACGGCACAACTTCCTCTCAGGAAGATGCAGCTGCCTCCTCAGCTCTCTGTCCTGAAGGCTGATCCTCTTCAGACGGAAGATGTGCAGCCCCCTTCCTGGATTCAGTGCTGAGAGAAGTGATGATGTGCTGACAGATGGAGAAGTGAAGATACAGCTTCCAGCCTTCTCTAAACACACTCCATCAAACCTGCTCCTCCTCCACTCATCATGTCCACATGGTGGTATTTATGGGGGCGTGGCTTCACGCTGGAGACCATCAATCTGCTCAACCATACAGAAATGATCTTGTCTGTTCACTGATGGTTTGGATTCAACCACTAAAGAGTCTTTCCTGTGTTTCACAGTTGGTTTTTCAAGGCTTCATATCGTCTCACAAAGCAACACAAAGAACACCAACACACACATAAAACACACACTCCAGCTGCAGCAGCCAGTTAGCTCAGCTGCTCAGAGCATGGTGCTAATAACACCAAGGTTGTGGGTTCAACCCCCATCCTGGCCCCGGGACTGAGTGGTAACTTCTGAAAGTGTGTGTGTCTGCAGGAGGACACAGGTGAGCCTCATGTCTCAGTCAGAATGTTGAGCACAGATCAACGTGCACGTTCTCTTTCACACACTTCTCAGCCTGAAACATTCAAACTTGGTTCCAGCTTTTTCGGAGCAGGATCTGAGTTTTCTTCCCTTCCACACCAAGTCGTCTCCTCAGTGTTTCTGAGCAGAAGCTTTCCTCACTGCCATCACCCAGAATGCATCAGTGTTGATTGTTTCCTTGTTTTTCTTCAGCTTTCCATGAACTGGAACAGCAGCTCAAACTCTCCTGCCTCCCGGCCCCAGTGGCTCCACATGTTCCAGCTGTGATCGCTATGGGACTCGGACCTGCAGCATCTGAGCTTCAGCGTCATGTTAGCTTTGTCATCTGCTGAGGATCCTCCTTTTGAACACAGTGGAGCATTCTGGGATGTCTTTTGGGACAATCCTCACACTGGAGCTGCTCATTCCAGTTTTGACTCTCATGTCCTCGTGTCCAGCATGAAGAACAAAGTCCCTTTGCTTTAAGAAGCTCAACTCTTTCTCTGTGCAGCAGTTTTCATATTTTCTGACTCATTTCTCTCACAACACACACATGGCTTTGAAAAGCATCAGCTGCTGGATCACTGAACCTTTATTCCAACCTGGTTCTTCCTTTGCTGCAGGTTCCACGCTGGTAGCAAACGCCCTGCCTTTAGGTCTGAGTGTTTGATTTGGTTTGAAGTCCTGCTTGTCTTTGTCATCAGCATCTTTAATGTTTCCAGGTAATCCTGAAGCTATTTTAGCTCGTCTCTTTAAGAACTTCACTCAGTCTGAGAATCTGGCTCTTCTTCCAGAGTTTTCTTGGATGCTGAAGGCCGAGAGTCCCCACACCTCTCTCATCCTGCAGGGTCGTTTGGGAACTCTGACTCTGAGGTTTGTGGGGTTTTCTAATTCCTCAGGACGGCTGATGTCTTCATAGCAGTGTTCCAGCCAGGTAGAAAAAGGGAGTCACTACAGAGAGCTTTGGCATCGTCAGCTTTCACCTGAGGCCAGTTTACTGCTTTATTCAAGTCTGCTGCCGCAGTTTAGACCTCATTCTCTAAATACTGAGACAGTTTCACTGCTTCTTGGTCACCTGTTTGAGGACTGGTCTGTTGGCAGCTTCTGACTAAACCCTGGGTTCACCTCTGGTAAACTGTTCAAGTCACTGTCACTGTTTTCTACCAGCTGGACGGTCAAACGCTCTCAGGAGTGACTTCAGCTCTAAAGGATCACCACTAGAAATCACAACATCTCTTGGTAACAAATGTGTGAGCCTCTGTGGCTGAAGCAACATCTCAGTAACATGATCTGCTGCAGCATTACTTCACACAAGTCAGCCTCACTCTTCATTTCAGCCTGGGTCACATTCTGTACAGGAGTTTCCTCTTCTTGGTGTTGTGCTCTACTGAAATGGGCATTTGACTGTTCATGGTCTGAACTGGGGGCCAGCTGCTGAGGGAGTTTGCATGTTGAGAGATTTCTGCTGTCACTGTCCTCATCCTCACACTCCTCCAACACCTTGATCTTCACAGTGAAGCAGCAGTTTCAGTCTGGAGCTCCAGCTGCTCCGTTGTTGCCTTTAACTGCAGCTCTTCCATCAGGAGTGCTGGCTTCTCCGTCAGCTTCTCTGCCTTTGCCACCAGAGAAGCTCTTTCTGCCGTTCCTTGACGGTGGAGATGAACCGCTGCAGCTGGATCCAGCCCTGGATGCGCAGGATGCCAGTCGCTTCTCGTAGTTCCGCCGATGGACGATGTGCCGTGGTCTGGTTGGTACCGAGACACCTGGTCAGCATCTCTCTCTTCTTCTGGTAGCAGCTGCAGAACGCTCTCATTGAACTGATCAATACTCCTCCAGATGTTCATCAAAACATCTGGATCATCTCTGCTGGTCATCAAGGCTCTTATTTTATTCCGCTCTGCAGTCTCCTGTGACAGCTTTGCTCTTCTTAAACTGATTCGCTGCTGCAGTTGCTCTTTCAAGCATTTCTCTGTGTGTTTTGGCACCCTCTTGTGGCCATCGTAGGTACTGCATACATTTCCTTTCTGTCTGGCGTCCTGCTGCTCGTTCTTCTCCATTGTTCCTTTACCTTTACCAGAAGCCGGTTGAGCTTGCACTCCTGCAGCATCATGTTCCAGCAAAGTTCCAGACCTGATCCTGGATTCCTACAACACTTTCAGGATCAGAGTCTCTGCTGGGTCCGGTACATCAGACTGCCATCTACTGGAGGAAGGCTGAATAACCGGCTGCACAACCTCCGTCATCTTGTTGGCGTCAGCCATGAACATGACAGTCAGACCAGCAGAGGTGGAGAGCAGGGGAGCCTTGACAACACCAGGAGTAGGTCAGCCCCCTGTAAGAGCTTCATGGATGATCTGACTGTCTCCACCACATCTGTCCCAGGCAGCAGCTGGATCCTCCAAGGCCCAGAGGAGCTCCACACTTGGGCCAGGATGAGTTTTAAATCTAGGTATCTGGTCCTCAAGAGGGGCAAAGTGACGATAAGTTCCGCTTCACTTTGTCTGGAACCAACATTCCCTCCATCACGGAGCAGCCAGTGAAGAGCCTGGGGAAGCACTTTGACTGCAGCCTCAAAGACTCAACATCTGTCCTCAGAACCAACCAAGAGCTGGAGGACTGGCTGAGGCTCCTGGACAGGTCAGGCCTGCCTGGGAGCTTCAAGGCTTGGATTTCCCAGCATTCCATCTGGCCCCGGGTCCTGTGGCCTCTGCTCGTGTCTGTGGTGCCCATCACGACCGCTGAGGCCATGGAGAGGAAGATCAGCAGCTTCCTGTGAAGATGGCCCTGGAACACCTCCTCAGCAGCTGCCCAAGAGCACTAGGGAAGGACGCTACCGCCACCAGCAGGTTCTTCAGGCAGTTGCTGACAGAGCCACAGCCATCAGCAGCACTAAGAGCCACAGCAGGGTTCAGACCATCAAGTCCCACAGAGCTGGAGAGAAGTTGGAACAACAACCAGGGTGAGATCAGGCCTCCTCACCACCGCTGACTGGCAGCTACAGTAGACCTAGCAACCAGCTCCAGTTTCCAGCCAGGATCACATCAGATATGATCCTATTGTCAGAATCCACCCAGCAGCTGGTCCTGCTGAACTCAGTTCCCTGGGAAGAGCGCCTGGACCAGGCCGACCAAAGGAAACGCGCCCAGTGCCAGGAAGTGGTGGACGAGTGCAGGAGACGGGGCTGGAGAAGCTCTGGTGACCCTCTGGAGGAAGCTGGCCAGGACTGGCAGGGCGATCCCTCTGCAGAGCTCCATCACTGCTGGGCCTCACAGGGGAGGAGAAGGGAAGGCATCAGATCCACCACTGGAGCAGAGAAAGCCACAAGCTGGCTGTGGAGGAAGAGGGCAGACCGTGGGCGAGCGCTGCTGGGACACAGGCCGGAGTCTGATCACCTCCGGTCGGGTCGCCTGGGCGACGGTCTGATGCGGAAAGACCCCAAACGCCAAATGAGCCCAGATTACATCACTGATGATGTGTCAGAGCGCGTCCGTGAGATGTAGCTTTCAACCTTTGTTAGCCACCAAGCTTAACTTTGTTAGCCACCTGGCTTACCTGTGTTGAAAGCAACACAAGGCACATTCAAATACCCAGGTGTTTAAGACCACAGCATTCTCATAAATATAATATTTCTGAAGGTTTCACTGACTCACCAGTGGCTCCGATGTTAGGCTTTGGGTAGTACCACTAGCGGCTAGCATAGTGTTTAGCATACTGTTTAACTTCCCTCCAAAGAGTTCAGATCAAGTGCAAAGAAGAAACTCGTTCATGCCACTCAGCCAATCAGCGCTGGCTTACAGCTCTGATGCATTCATGGACAGTCGTAATGTAACCCCTCGTGCACACTGGATGCGGTCCGGCTCCAGTCCGGCTGCAGTCCGGCTCCGGTCCAGTATACCGCAGCACTGTGATTCACACCGCCTGCTGTGTCTCCGCAGTCAAGCTGGAGGAGGTTGCCAGACATGTCACTTTTTCCAGCATAAACACATTACAACCCGCAAAACTCAATCGGGCAGCAGCCGCCCAAATCGCCATTTCTGTAGAAAATGCATTTTGAAACTAATTGGTATAATAAAAACACGTCACAAGCACATAACCAATCCATCAACCCACCGAACGTGTTCAAAACAAGCCTGACAAGGCAGAAACCCGCCTAATCTGGCAACATGGAGCGACTCCCGGTGCTGAAACTGCACTCGCAATAATAGAAGATCACATGGGTTCACGCGGTATTGGGAGTTCACCTGACAACAACCCCGCTAAACAGGAGCGCAAAGTAAATGTGGCGAGATGAATCGGGTAAAAAGAAGCCAGACAACGCCACCTTGGGAATTGCACCCAAGGAAATAACTAAAAAGTAATGATTGGTGAGGACACTCAGGTTCGTGGCTTAAGAAGCAGGAGACTTGGGTTCTGGCCAACAGAAAATATCTTTATTAAATATCAAATTTCAAAAAAACACATTCACTCTCTTTAAAAGACGGGGAAGAGGGGGAGCCCAAACAGGAGCTGAGGCTTACCGGTGGGACACGGGCAGTAAAGGGAATGAAGGCCTCGGAAGGATCACCCCAGACACACGTGGACACTCTCACTCCCTGAAAATAAAGGTGAACACACTCAAACAAAAAGGGGTGCGCAGCACATCACACGGGAGGGAGACCCACCACCCAGGGACACCGATGCCGCCACCGTCGTGCTCAGCTTCTGAAAGGGAGGGAAAAAGACAAGGGGAGTTAAAAAGGGTTTTTCCCTCGCATTCATGCATTCAAACAAAAAAAGAATTAACTGAATGAACTAAACACAAGTGGGAGGGCAGCCACAACTCACAAGTAAAATAAATAAATGCAAACCAGTAACTGCCACACCCCAAACAAAAACAAAGGTAAATGGAAAATAACAAAGAATGAACACACAATTAAATAAGGAAACAATAACCAAAAGAACAACAAAATATACCAACACCTAACCCAAATACACTTAATCAAAAGAAAAGATGATGAAGTAAGCGGATCGCTTCTGTGTATTCCTGGCGTCCCACAAGAGTGTAATCAGCTCGGTCAGGAAGCCAGCAGGTCGACAGGGGTGCAGCAACCTGCAGACGGCGGACTTCCAAGGAGCAGAGGCAGTCCAGGCGTATTTATGGGTGCCAACACTGGACTTCGAAGCCACACGGAAGGACAAACAGCTGGCGGGCTCCACGGCAGATTAGCCGCTCCTAATAAGCAATAAAAAGGGCAGTCATACACCTGCACGAACCAGCTAAGAATATGAGGGTGTCTAGACTGCGTACCTGGCAAACAAACATTTAACTGACACGCCCAGTAGGAGAGGTGGGGAGTCTGCAACCTCCCTACAGCCACCTAAACACAAACAGCTGATTACTGCCAGCTGATCATGACAGTAGGGCTGTGCCTCCAGAGGGAGAACTGTACTCACTCATCTAGCAGCAAGTTGACACCCAGATGAAGGGGGAATTGATCCCCAAACGTGGCCCAACAGGTAAGCACCGCTCGCACGGCTCACACGGTTCACACCAGGAAGTGAGAAAGCCCAGGGGCGGGGTCTACTCCAGACTCAGCGGCAGAGGCTGCACCAGTGAGAATGGCCCTCTTTTATACACAGCTCCCCCTGGCGGGATTGGTTAATTATTACAAGCCAGGAGAGGGCCTCCTCCTGCTACATAAAGAATTTGGCAGTTCTTTCACCTGTATGTGCAATTGTTGCGTCGTTTCACTCCTCTAAAATGAGTAAGTACCAACTTTTGTCATTCCTGTAATGTGTGTAATGATTACATGGCGTTTTTTTCTGATCTATTCCAAGATATCACCATAATAATACCACAAAATAAGTGCTTGTTGATGATTTACATTTTCTATGAAAAGTTCTTTGTTATAGTCCATTACATTTCCCTGCAGAATCTGCACTCGGTGGCCCTAGTTCAGTCCAACGTCACTGTTTGTGTGGTCCTGGTTTATTCATGGATGGGTATGAGTCCTGCTTTGGTCCCTGAAATATAGTTTACAAATCAATCTGTTAGAAATAGCATTTCCTGAAAAAGTAATTTTGAAAACAAATACTTTTGCTGTTAAGTGAAATGGATTGATGTACTCAATGAACTTTGTGCTGTTTTTGTACTCTTCCAATGTAGTACGTCCTCCACCATCAATATTGTCATTATTGTCAATAGTCTGGAGATTATTACATTCACAACTAATAATTTGTGTCTGTTTATGCATTCAGCCAGCAGAAGAAAGGTGCTTGCTGCTGCAATTCTGTTTGCACAGCAAGAAGACGACAATGAAAGCGATCGAGGCAGAAGACGGCGCCATTGGATTCATCCCATCAATCAACAAAGATGGGAACAAGGCAATTTCCACAATCTGGTAGCGGAGCTGGCACTGGACAAGCAAAGGCATCACATCTACTTTAGAAAGAGCGCTGAGCAGATGGACCATCTTCTTTCTATCGTTGGCCCTGAATTGACCAGGCAGACCACCAACTACAGAGCTCCCATAGAACCTGAACAACGACTGGCTGTTGCAGTGAGGTAAATAACAGAGAAGAAAACAAACAATGTTGGAAAATGTTGTTCTTTCACACAAACACAGACATGCAATTTTGTCCAGTGAAATACAAGAAGTACCAAAAAGACTACATAAACATGCAACTATTAGTATTCATAACTGCACCAAAATGTGATTTTTAAATAAACTATTTACAATTCCTACTAAGGCATTTCAAAACTGAAAAAGCCTTAACAGTCCTCCCACTGGCTGTCATCCATGAGCATTTGAGTATACACTCCCAGTGACGTCGGGCCGGCTTGCATGTCACTGTCCTGTCTTGCAGGCTGGGCCCTTGTTGCCGATGTGGTGGGTGGTGGCATCATGGGGGCAGGTTGTGGGTGTACTGTGGGTATGCTTCGCCAGCCTGTTGGATCTCGTGACTCCTCGTCCTGCATATTATGCAGGGTAGTTAAAATGCTCAATTTTGCCCTTCGTTGCCCACCCTCACTGAGCCTCAGCATTATCGGCACGAGGCTCAGTGCAAAGTAATACAGCTCATCCCTATTGCTGTCAGGGACTGGTGGTTTGGGTGGGGGCTCCGCAAGGACACCAAGGAGTCTGTCCTGGAAGTTTGGCTGTAGAGATGGACTCATGCGCCTCCTTCTCCCTTCTTGTGCTCTTGTTGCGGCTCTCTGTCTGGGACTACGAGACCTCTCAGGTCTGTCTGCAGAGGTTGAGGCAGTTGCGGGCACAGGAGAGGTGGCTATGGAGGACAGTGACTGACTTTGTTCTGTATCCACTTCAGTTGTTGGTGTAGTGCTCCTGGACATAGGTGCGGATCTCGCAGCTGTGGGTGTTACCTTGAGCCGCAAGTTGCTTTTGGAACTGTACAAGAGCCAGCAAAGATAGAAGATTAGTTGTGGTTTTGTCCATACAGCTGTGCAATAAGACATAATACAGTACACATACTAATATTTTTATATAGCAAAATACTTCATAATAAGTACAAACCTTTAATGTTGCACATGTGGCCTCAGAAATGCCACTATTTGAGCGTACTTTGTAGGGAGGGGGCTGGGAGCCTCCCTCCGCACCACTTGGAGGTTCTGTCCTTATGTTTTTAACAAAAACATCACGGATGAGCCTCCACCTGTTCTTGCAGTCATCTGCTACAAAAAGAATTAGATGAATATTAGTATTAAATGTGTGGTTAAGCTGTGTTAGGCGTGTAAGCTGAAGCCATGTGCCACCTGAGTCCATATGTCTTTTTAATGTAAATTATGTTTTTTCTGTCTTTTTATGTTTGACAGGTTCTTGGCATCTGGTGACTCTCTAATCAACCTGGCTTTCTGCTATCGACTCGGACACTCCACTGTGGCACAGTCAGTGCACATGGTCTGTGCAGCAATTGAAAAGTTGATGATGGCCGAGTTCCTGCCCACACCAACACAAGAGACCTGGACTGAGGTGGCACGTGGCTTCTGGAACAGATGGAATTTCCCCAATTGCTTGGGAGCTCTCGATGGGAAAAAAATTAACATACAGGCACCAGCTAACTCTGGCTCACAGTACTTTGACTATAAGAGAAACTTTAGCATTGTGCTTATGGCCTTGGTTGATGCAGATTACAGATTCAGAGCCATTCAGGTTGGCGACTTTGGCCGGATGAGTGATGGAGGTGTCTTTGTGGCCTCCGACCTGGGGAGAGGGATGGAGAGCGGAGCTCTTGATGTGCCTCCTAACGCTCCCCTGCCTGGTGCTCCTGAGCTGGGTCCTCTGCCACATGTCATGGTGGGGGATGCTGCCTTCCCCTTAAAGACGTACCTGCTGAGGCCCTACCCTGGCACTGACCTCACCCACGACAGAAGGATTTTCAACTACAGACTTTCAAGGGCTCGGATGGTAGTTGAGTGTGCCTTCGGCATCCTCACTGCAAGATGGAGAGTGATGCTAAGAGACATAAACTTGCACCCCAATCATGTCGACTCACTTGTTGTGGCAGCCTGCATCCTGCATAATTTCTTACTTTCCCCAAGGGACAATGTAAGGATGCTTGATGAGGCGGAAGGAGCAGGTGGATGCTTGGCACAGGCAAGAAACCTTGGTGGGCACAGGGCAGTGGGAGAAGTGTACCACAACAGAAACACATTCACCACATACTGTAATAGTCCAGCTGGTTGTGTGTCGTGGCAGGAACAAATGATATAAGTGTGAACAGTCTTACTGGAAAGAGTGCGTGAGAATGCTCAATTTCCTGAAGTAAATTTATCAAGCACATACTTCAACACCACGGACATCATTTGAATGTGCTTGAGGGTGAGAAGTCCAATCAGGTGGGTGAGGATGGTGATCAGTGAAGCAGTGAGCTGTGAAACTACAGCTTCATTTAAAGCACAGTCGACTATAAACAACTCCCCTTTGTGTGTTTAATTACAGTATGTTGGACATAAAAGCATTTAAGTTACTTTTTGTGTGAATAAACAGTTATTACAATTTACTTGTCACTGTGAGTGCAATGTATGGTGTACTGCTGAATCTTCCATGTATTTTTTTTTTTGTGCAGGAAAAGCACCAACAGCGTTGAGAACATCTGGTCAGTTTAGAGACATGAGCACAACCAATCAATGAAAACTATTTGTGTTGTTTGGCATTATTGATTGAAGTGTAGGCAAACAATTAAAAGTAGTAACATTTGCATTGCATAATATCCTGACATTATATTTATATTTCTTATGGACACAATGAAATGTACTTAGGTGCTTTTTATAAATGCAGTGAAGTACTGGTTAGAGCTGCAAAATGTAGAACAAAGCACAGGTCTACATTTCTTTACTAAAGTACAGATATATTACAAAGGTACTTATTTGTACTGTGTTACATTCAACAATATCAAGCTGGATGACATGGCAACATTCCCACTTCATGACATTGGGAGTGTTACACAACACACATCAATTCACTGTTCAGATGGTCATGAAAAGTTAAAAGACTCACCGTCCACTCCTAAGATGACCGCAATGGACTCCCAGGCCTTTTCCTTTTTCTGGTTATCTCTGTAGCTTGGATGGGATGTGTCATATATGACAGGGTGTTCTTGGACCTCCAGGATCACTCTCTCATCATCCATTTTCGTTTGTGAAGTGATGCTCTAAGTACTATGTGATCACAAGTCACAGCAGACATGTCATGACATGTCAGATTAGGATTGGAGGACATTAATCATACATGTACCTGACACCTGCCTCCTCCGACTTATTTGGTGTTTTTTTTTTCCTGGCATTTTGCGCTTTTTTTTTTTTTTTTTTTTGCGCTTTGTTTTTAGTTCTGTGTATACTCCCACATAAGATTCATGAGAAACATCGATTAAAAAACATTGAGGCAACAACACGACACAGATTTTATTTTGAAGTCACTTATTTTGGAACACGCTTCGTGTTTCCTTCCGGGCACCCGACGTGCTTCTGTCTGAATTGACGCGGTAGGGCTCCGGCGTCCAGAAAAATAGGATCCCTACGGAAAGAGACCGGAGCTCCGCAGAGGCTCCGGAGCCGGACCGGAGCCGGACCGGAGCTGGACCGGAGCCGGTTTGCATCACAGCATTGATTTTAATAACTACGGATTAGCTGCGGTGTCCGGACCGCAGCCGTTCCGCAGCCGGACCGCATCCAGTGTGCATCGGAGGTTAGAATTGGCAAATTGGAGCCCACACTCATATGCGTATACCTTCTGGCACACACTGCACATTTTATTATAATTTATTTCCGAATAAATGTGAACACATCAAATGAAACGGGGCCCTATGACCTTATGGGCCCTGGGGAGACCGCCCCCTTGCCCCCACTCTGGCTCCGCTACAGAGCCTGGGGTCTTACATAGTTCAGGTCAAAATGTCAGAGCAGTAATACAAGAAATGAGTGTTTCACACATGTATTTGTACTGCTATGCCCCGGCGGGGTTAATTTTGGACATCCTCTGTATACCCTCTGCATGCCCTCTGTACAAAGGTATATGTTGGTTTTTAGCCCGTTTTTACATTATTTTCACTTCAAAAACTCATAAAGTACTCAAAAAATCACTTCAGATACTCTTCAGTGTGGGATTGGGGACATATGCATTATTATTATTATTGTTATAGACGGAGAGGAACAGAGACAGGTGCAGTTTTCAGCCCCCTCAGACTCTCAGAGGTCTCAAAACAGCGCTTTCGGGCTATCCAGCCATCCAGCAAGCTCATTGGCTACCAGCCCTGTCAGTCAAATGTTTCCTCCGATGTGATTGGATCAGAATTCATCAATGATGAGCAATGACGTAGGATGACGAGGGTCCATCAGTCTCGGCAACGATTGGCTGGTTCGCCCTTGGAGGCAGGGATGAGTCACTTGATTGGTTGAAATGGAACGGAAACCGTTCAGTCGCCATATTGGGTAGGTCAGCGCGAGTTAAACTTTTATTTCTGATAAATGTTATCATGGATTATTATCGGACGTGCACGTGGAGAGACGCGCCGCGTGCGCGCGTGGTGGCGCGTCTAATTCTGGATTATTTGCTTATTTCAAGACATGTTTTGGACAAAAGGCTATACTTTCTAGCTTTGTCTGGATGCATACGTTTGTACTGTGGCAGTTTTTGCTGGAATATTTTCATCTGTGATGAGTTATGAGCCTCCAAAGGTGAGTTGCGCTGTTTATGTCATTTGCTGTTTGTTGGACAAATGTGTTAATATTACCCGCTGTGGTAATCACATCTGAAAGTGGTTTATACCGATGGATTCATGAGAATTTAAGCTTTCTAACGGTATATAGTGTGTCCGTGGAATCTGCAAAATGCGTCTGGATATTTGATAAATGCATCTGGAGATGTTGACCGGCCTGTGGGCGGGCCGGTCTGAGCTTAGCGCATGAGATTCCTTTTCTTCAGGAGTCGGCAATCATGCTTAAAGCTATAGTGCGTAACTTTTAAATGTCTATGAATGTCCGTTTTAGCCAAGCCACTACTAGTGGAGATGATAAAGTGCAGATTAAGCCGATCGGCTCCTCTAACATGTCGCGGGATTTTTCAATATATATAATTCTTGCTTTGCATGTCCACCGGTGACATTCCCGTGCTGGCGCGCAGGAAATTACGCATTTTACGTCACAACAAGAAGGGAGGGGGAGGACGGGGAGGGTCTCATAGCAACAGGCTCAGCTCACAGTCTCAGGCAGACCGAGGAAGCGACATGCTACCTCAGGGTTTCTGCCAGACCTCTCCGTTGTCCGGGCGCCCTGCTCGCGCTAAATTGTGCAGCGCCCGGACAACGGAGAGGAAAAAAAAAAAAACTCTCCGACGGTCGAACATAGGCAGCGTTAGCAGCGTTAGCCGTTAGCAGCGACACCACACGCTCCCCCCCCCCCCCGGCCAGGAAACACTGTACTTTGTGTGTAACACTTTGTTTTTCATCAAGAAGCAGCTACTGGAGACCAGTGATTTCCGCTGACGACCACTGGGTCTTTTCATCCACTAACCTGTCAGTTACAAATTAGCAGGCACCTTGTCTCCCGTTTGTACTAAGCTATTTGCGTTTCTGTGACAGAAAAAAAGAAAACAATAATTACCCCTTCAGAAGAGTCCATCTTTTTTTCACCAGCTGTCCTTATTCACACAGAATAAAAACCGTTTCCAACGGTGATTCGCACTGTGGAAACGCGAATCACTGTGACAGTGGTTGGGGGGAGAGGGGGAGGAGGGGGGGACACTTGGGCATACGTCATGTGGAAGCGCCGGCTTTATTGTTGTAAGAACGCAGAATTCCGCTAGAGGGCGACCAAAGTTACGCACTATAGCTTTAAGATCTGCAGTCCTGCAATTACAACACCCTAGCTTGGGGCCTTTTACAACAATCCAGCTCATCTCAGCAGGCCACATGCGACCGGTACAATAGACTGACACATGGTTACACCCACAGAATGCAGCCCGAATAAAAGATGAAATGCCTCCTGTGGGCTTCTGACCTGGCGTCAGCTCCTTATCCTGGCTGGTTCACACCTAAAGTCCCCAGGGCTGTGGTCCTTATGTTATCACAAAGAGGTCAAAGGTCCAGCCATAGTGACCCTCCACCCATGCAGGCACAGAGCACACAAGCAGTCACAAGACAGAATAATAAAATCACAGTTTTAACCACAAAAATGAGATAAAAATATACAACAATTCCCCTCTCTTGATCCCAGTTAAGCTGGGATCACTACACACGCACATTTTTACAGTGGAGCGGTATCTATCTCACCATCCTGCACTGGGGGGTACGGGGCGTGGTCAACACGGAACAGAATGTGATAGGAGGCATCAGCAGTGTGGGCCAGAGCGGAAAAATGTGGATCAGTTTCCTCGACCACCATTTGGCAGGGGGGGTGCATACATATCAGTCACAAATGCAATCATTTTGGTAATGAGAGATCTAAGCAAAGGAATGCAACAACAACCACAGTCGATGAGAAGGGCCAGAAACACTGCAGCAGATGTGAAGATTGCCAAAAGTAACCCTTTGAACTTTCCGAACCATCGATCAAACAAGTCCATCAACCAAGAATTTCCCACACCAGAGACATTATTCAATTCCTCCAACAACAGACGGAGATTTGCATAGGGGTCAGTACCTGGAACTACAGCATATAACCTAAGGTGCAAACACCTATGGCCATAGGGGTCAGGATAAGTTTTACTCAGTGAGTCGTCTGATTCCCAGTCTGTGATGTTACGTTAACAAAATCTGACAAGCGGAATCCATGAATTCCCGCTACAACTTTTGAAGTCTGATGTATAGTAGAAGTTTAGAATAATTTCTGGGTAAGCTGGTTGATTTGCATCCTGGAGCCCAATCAGAACCTGTGTATGCTGCCACGTAGGGGTGACAGCATAACAATACTGTACATCAGGGGTGTCAAACTCGTGCCAGAAAGGGCCGAGTGGCTGCGGGCTTTTGTTCCAACCAAGCAGGTGCACACCAGACTCCACTCATGTTATCAAGCTACACTGAAGACCTGATGACATGAGTGGAGTCTGGTGTGCTCCTGCTTGGTTGGAACGAAAACCTGCAGCCACTCGACCCTTTCTGGCACAAGTTTGACACCTGTGCTCTACATCATCACTTCGGAGACAGCGGAAGAGGAAGCATAAGTCTATAAAAACGTGACACGTCTATTTCCAGGCTGCATGATGCAGGCCCTGGAGTGATCAGGAGCACAGCGAGCGTTCACAGATGAAGTCAAGGTCTGAAGGGACGCTTCATCTTCACCTACTGTTGTGGTCTCTTTGTCCTGGGCTGATGACGTCAGTCAAGAACCTTGCATCGTGGGCTTGCCGTGAGCTTCTGGGACAAAAAGTTTAACCCGTGACCCCTCCAATGTCCACATTAGGAGGGGAACAGACGCTGCTATCCGTAGAAGGCCACAGCAGAGGACACCTTCCGGGCTCCATCCACTGTGCCTACTTCTGCCGTTGGGGAGAATCGGTCTTGCACCGTGTTCTCCCGTTTCCCGATATTTCAGTTGGTTCCAGGGGGCCTCGGTTCCTCCGGGACTGGCACTGGGCTGCCCTGGGACTGGTAGGACCACGTCGATTTCTTTTCCTCCAACCGGACAGCGGGGGACGTCCTCTCCGTCACCTTCCTCAGAACCTTCAGGTGATGATGATGGGGATCGCTGAATCGACGCCCATGTTTCCGATTGGGTTGGTGAGCCTGGGTTGTCTTTCTGCTGGATCCACATGCACTACGCCCAGGGGCGGAGCTAGAGGGGGAGCAGGGGTAGCACTGGACCCCCGTGAAATCTGATTGGACCCCCCAGGTCCCACCCCAGATGAATGACATATCGCAGCACTGTACGTCTTGCCAGAAGCAGCCAGTTGCATTTTTAAATCAGACTGCTGTCCCACCTGTACAGTAGATAGCGCTATGTACCACAAAGCATTGCAATCCACATTCATTAGGAGAAGAAGAAGAATCGCCACTGAAGCAGAGGAAGATTTGAATCTGATTTGAACTGGAGTCGGTTATCTTTGCTGGAGACAGGAGATCAACAAATTGTCGAAAAAGGAGACGAAGGATACTGTATAAAAGGCTGGGTTAGGAAGTGTCCGGTTTGGTTGCCCGGTGCCGGAGTTGATGTCAGGTTGTCAGCTGTGGCGTGTTGAATGTCCCACGGAGCGTGTGGACTAGCGGGTCCCCCTCCTTTAAGTTAAGATAAATCCTTCTGCCCATGAGTCCGGTTATCTTTGACCTCACCTTACAGACATGCGCGCTCGTTGTTGATGCCCAGATCCACAGTGAATGACCAAAGTGAGTACTGCAGCATGCTTGTCCCTGTCAGCTGTGATCCGAGAGCTTTCCGTGCCGTGCCAGCCTTCCTCATGAAGTAGAGATGTCATCTGTTCGTGCCTGCATCTAACTACGGTGTTCATGTGTAGATGCTGAGTAGTTTAATCCGTGTTTAATTCTTAATTAAACAAGCTTATTGTCGGAGTTTGCGCCGATGGGAGCGCTCGGTTCAACACCTGCGTGGACAGAGAAATCCTTGTTGTAAAATGAATGTGAGAAAGAGGGAGGGAGAGATATTGTGTGAGTAACTATGAATGTGTTGGTGCATTTTTACCATTTTTTGTAAAAATGAGTTATTAATTAATTATTTTTCTGCGTGGTTAAGATATTGATGAGAGAGAGAGGGGGGCAGGGGAGAGATTGTGTGAGTAACTATGAATGTGTTGGTGCATTTTCACCATTTTTGTAAAAATGAGTTATTAATGAATTATTGAAAAATTGTTGCAAAGTTATGTTTTACAATTTCTACATTGTTAATAAACTGCAAATTATATATTCATAAATGTCATCTCCTGTGAGGTTAGTATGTACATTTCAACATGTGACACTCTGATTGCAATTGATAAGTCGAGAAACAAATTCGTTGTTATAGTCTGTGGACCCCCTGAAATAGATTCCTATCATTGTGAAGCAGAATTCACCAAGCGTTGGATTGTTCACCCACTAATAGGGAACGTGAGCTGGGTTTAGACCGTCGTGAGACAGGTTAGTTTTACCCTACTGATGATGTGTTGTTGCAATAGTAATCCTGCTCAGTACAGATGCTCAAAATAGGCATCTGCACTGAAAACTAGAAGTATAGAATAGTTAAACATTTTATTAACAAACTAAGTAAATAGCAATGCAAATTAAATAATATAAACATAGAAAAATAAGAACAATTTCACTTAACAGTGCAGTAAATGGAAAAAAAAATCTAGCACCAAGATAATAAAATCTTGCGATGCACCGTTTTTTTTTTAGTAAAAGAGAAGAACTGAACGATCGTTAGTTAAAGTGTGACAGTTTACAGCCCTGAGGATTTTTGTTGCTATAAAAGATTAAAAAACTAAAGAAACCCCCTGGAGATAATGAAGGTGCTTCAGAATATAAACATTATTTTCAAGTTCTGATGCTAAATATGCTGCTGCCATCATTAATGCTTGCATCAAATGTACAAAATTTAAATAATCTAGATCGGACAGATTAGACTTAAAATGTAGCAGTACAAAACTACAATAACACACAAAAAAATAGACAAAAGTAATTGTTTTTATCCTCTTAGAATGTTGCTCGTATGGTGCAGTGGCCTGAAAAGATGACAATGGCTACGTTTACATGCCATCAATATTCGTGTTAAGATAAATATTCTGGTTTCTGAAACATAATAACCCCAGGGAGATCCTCATTCAGACCAGGCCACAGACGATGCCATGACTGCATTTACACTTCATGCCACTAGGGGTGCTATTTGCATGTTCAACCTTATTTTACACAGACACCACAGAAGAAGCAGGGCGCTGCAGGCTCTCTCTGCATGTTGTTAAAAGAAGAGTGTTAGCGGCAAGACGTGGAGATATGTTCAATGATGCGATGCACCGTTTTTTTCAGTAAAAGAGAAGAACTGAACGATTGTTAGTTAAACTGTATCACAAGTAGTTCCTACTAAAAAGACCAGATTCTTTGCGGATCGGTGTGCTAGCAGCGGCGTGCTAGCAGCGGTGAGCTAGCAGCGGTGCGGGTGGAGCAGCCTTTCCTGTCAGCAGCAGCCTCATCTTCAGAGGATAACGCAAAGGCATGGCTGACTTCCTCTGCTTCACTGCCCTCGGCTCCACGCTCAGGTCCATCTCTGGTTACTTCTCAGACAACTTTCAGGCGGAAGCTGAGCAGGAAAAAGCCGACTTTGATTGGCTGTGGTCACGCACATTTCTGCCTTGTCTGATCGAGAAAATGTGCTCACAGCTGATCACCGTGATCGACTGGAAATTAATCGCGATCAACAATCACGATCATATAATCGCCCAGGCCTAATGTTGACTCTTTAACCATCCACCCTCTCTAGAACCCTAGTGAGAGCAATGAGTTCAGCCCACTAGGCTGACTGTCTACTTCCGATGGAGTCTGCTTCCTGAACACAATAGGTTTGTTGGCCAACATCTGCAATGACTGCGTGAGCAGATCTGAGGACCCCAGAGGGGTCTCTGAAACAACATCCGTCCACAAAAACGGAGTAGTCTGGGTACTGGATGAGTGTCCATTGCAATGTGACCAGGGGTGGTTGTTCAGCTTCCACTGGGTCAAGAGAAAAATTCCATAGGTCAAAATTTGCCTGAAATTTGCCTGTCTCCTGTCCCCTCTCTTTTCTGAAAAAGAACGGCTGCAATGGAGCCGGATTTTTCAGAAACATCCACAAAAAAAGCCTCTGCAGCAGCTGCAAGCTCGAGGGTGTGAAACTGCCCCTTTTCTTTCTTCAAATTGATGTTTTCCGTTTTCCGTTTTTTCCTTTCTGAGCTACAGGTAGCCATTTCCTTGCATTTTCATGTTCTTCTGTAGTTTTTTTTAATTTTATTATCAATATTATTATTATTTATTATTATTCATTATCATTATTATTATGTATATTTTTATTTTTACGCCTTTTTAGCAGATTCAAATTGACCTTGGATGTACACTTCATCATCCGGCACGTCTTTCAATCAAAATTTTCCAATTCACAGTCAAATTCACCATCCATCTTTACGCCTCATTCCTTCTTACACAAATTATTAAACAGTTATTTCCAAATCGTGGTCTTAATTCACTACCACCACACACAGCCGTGACCACTTCTCCTTTTTCGGGCCAATCGGAATCTTTTCTCCTTCTTCTTCCCCGCACGTAGCCACAGATCACAGACTAAGACACAGTAATACGTCGGTCCTTCCACCGATACTTGATTACCTGTCTACCACTGTACTGGAGGATTTATTCTAGGGCTGAACGATATATCGTTATCATATCGATATCGCGATATGAACATTCAGGACATTAGTTTCTCAAAATCAACGATATCAAGATTTCCCCTGCTTGCCCTGCATGTAAGCTCGCCCATGCACAGGTAAGGCCAGCCAACCACAAACCTCGTTTACTGGTTGACAGCTGATGGCAGAGGGCGGTTACAGAATCTGCACAAACGAGTTTGGTGGTAGTGGCAGTGAGTTCTCATAAATAAAACTGCATTTTTTTACATCCTTTTGTATTATGATGTTTTTATTTTTCTGAAAAATGCTTAACTTTCACTGAATCCATTGTAATATATCGTATCGATATTGAGATATCTGGCATGGAAATCGAGATATGAAATTTTGCCCATGTCGTTCAGCCCTAATTTATTCTATTAATTTACCAAATTTGAACGCCACCACACAGCAACAAAAAATCCTCCAGGTGCACGTGAACACTTTTCTTTACCCACGCTTAGTCTCAGGTTCCACGTCTTCTTCTTCAAGACCAGAACCAATGCAGAAATGGAAGTGACCGAAAATTGGATATGCTCAATGTGGCAAATTTGTCTTTTTCAGAAACAGGTTTTGCCTTACCTTATAATATGTTGCCGTGCAGCGAAGGTCTCTTAGGTCCTGGTTGGATGAGGTCTGGCACGCCGGCCCCGTCTGATCGTCCTTCTGAAATCCTGTTCGTGACGCCAATTTGTTGAGACTGAATTTAAAATGAAAAAAAGGATGCTTGAAACCTATAAGTCTCAGCACAGATTCTTTTATTTGATTGAAGATGATCAAACAGCGAATAAGGCCTCATGCTAGCAATAAAATCAAAATACGAGGCTCTCGGTCCATCAGCCCTGCGAGAACAGCTCTTACGCCGAGCACCCACATACTGCGGAACGGCTCCGCTGCGCTGCGCCGCGCAGGTCGCAGCCGTTCGCAGCCGTACTAGTGCGCCCACCTGATGCGGTACGGCTGTGCCACAGCACTCCGTCTTTTGACCAGACGTGCGCTCAGTGCATGCGTGGGATTTGTGAGATCACGCGATACTTCCCATTCATAAATGCGGAAGTTAGATCAAACAAATTCATTCCCAGGAAAACACGGCTTCGGCTTCAACAGTTCGGCTTCAAGCTTTGTTTTTCTCCCTTAAAATAACCTTCGCATGTTTTTTCAGCAATGGGTAAGTACAATGAATTCAGAAATGTTGCACTTATTGCATATTTAGTACATTTGATGTGAAATAGAGTACTGTGATTGTTCATTCAGGCAGGACACGGCTGTTCTACAACAATGCAATTGTATACATGAAGATATCATTACAAAGACAAAACAATTACTTTATTTTCATGTTATTCGTTAATGTACTTTTAATTTTAGCTATCTTTTGAGATGTTTAGGAATTCTGAATGAATTAAAATTATTTTGGCTTTTTGGCTAAAGAACAATAGAAGTATTGTTAAACGAAAAATGTGACTTTGGAAAAGACACCTTAAAGTTAGATTGGAGTTGCTAGTCTAATATTTTTATTGATACTTCACAGTTTTTGCAATAAAAAAGTTTTCATTGAAAACATTGTTAATAGCCAAGTAAAATATTATTTTGTGTCCCTAATGTATATCTCTTCTTAGAGCTTACATTTGTAGGAGAACAACATGTCCTTTGGTTTTGATTTTCTGTATTCCTAATGTGTATCTTACGGAGCCCCGGACATGACATGGTAAAAAAAAAAATTAAATTGTGGCCACGAATTACTAATTCGTTCCCTCGAATTAATAAATCGTGTGCACGAATTACTAATTCGTTCCCTCGAAATAATTAAATCGTTCCCAAGAATTACTAATTCGTTCCCTCGAAATAATTAAATCGTGCGCACGAATTACTAATTCGTTCCCACGAATTAGTTATATCATTCATATACTGAACAGTTCAGTAAAGTTGGCAGCATATTGACAGATACGGACTTTCAGTCTCAATAACTCTTTAACAAAATGTCAGTAGCATACAAAGGGCGCTGCATCCCGTCGTTGTGAGGTGGACGATATGCTATAAGCTCATTTTTATTAAAAATATCTGTCTATCAAGCAGCAGAAACAATATTGATTTCAATCAGCACCCGGTAGTGCTGCGGGCTTCAGGGGCCGTCTACAATTTACAAGACGCTGCAACAGTGAAGACAAAGACCATATCCAATAAATTTGACAGGAGACAAATGAAGGTTGTAGCGATTATGGTGACACTGTAGTAAATCCCAGTGGTGGTATTACGTTTTTTTGTTGTTGTTGTTGTTGTTTTAGTTGTTGAGCTATTTGTCTTCACTGTTGCTGCGTCTTGTAAATTGTAGACGGTCCCTGAAGCCCGCAGCACTACCGGGTGCTGATTGAAATCAATATTGTTTCTGCTGCTTGATAGACAGATATTTTAATAAAAATGAACTTGTAGCATATCGTCCACCTCACAACGATGGGATGCAGCGCCCTTTGTATGTTACTGACATTTTGTTAAAGAGTTATTGAGACTGAAAGTCCGTATCTGTCAATATGCTCCCAACTTTACTGAACTGTTCAGTATATGAATGATATAACTAATTCGTGGGAACGAATTAGTAACTCGTGCGCACGATTTAATTATTTCGAGGGAACGAATTAGTAATTCGTGCGCACGATTTATTAATTCGAGGGAACAAATTAGTAATTCGTGGGAACGAATTAGTAATTCGTGCGCACGATTTATTAATTTGTGGGAACGAATTAGTAATTCGTGGCCACAATTCAATTTTTTTTTTTACCATGTCATGTCCGGGGCTCCGTAGTATCTCTACTTGCAGCTTACGTTTGTCGGAGACGAACTCTTGCTTTGCTTTTGCTGCTGTACAAGGCACAAATACAAAGACAAAGGAGGATGCATTGGGTTCACCCCCTGAACCAACAAAGAAGCACACAAGGTGACTTCTACCACCTGGTGGCTGAACTGAGACTGGACAGTCAGAGGCATCACCAATACTTCCGAATGTCAGCAGAGCAGATGGACGAGCTTCTGTCCCATGTTGGCCCAGAATTAAGAAGACAGAGTACAACATACAGAGCTGCTATCGAACCAAAGCAAAGACTGGCTGTTGGAATTCGGTAAGAACAATTACACGAAATGAATGCAGCACATCAAGAGTTATGGATATTTATTTGGTCTTCACAGCAAAAATAAAATTATTAAAGTCAGAAATTTGTACAGAATAAACTTCGAAATAAAATTAAATATCAAACTCACACAAAATATATTACAATAAAGTATGAAATTGTTTAGAACTCGCACACAATATATTAAAATGGCGAAAGTATGAACGTTTAGAACTCACACAAAATATATTAAAATAAAGTATGAAAATGTTTAGGACTCACACCAAATCTACAAAAATAGAGAAAGTCTGAAAATGTTTAGAACTCGCACAAAAGATTATAATAACATTTATGAGAATTGAGAGGAATGTCCCTCTTCACTCTCACCCTCCCATTGTGCCTCTGAGTCAGCGGTTAAAATTTGCATGAAAGAGCCAAGGTTTCCAGTGACTGCAGAAGCTGGGGTGAATGTAGCGGTGTGTGACGGTTGTGTTGGGTGTGGTCTTCTGATGGGTGTTGGACAAGGTAGGTGTTGTTGGTGATCCTGCTGCCGGCGCTGCCGCTGTTCTTGCTGGGCCTGGTAATCGTGGACAAGGTTTAATATGTCTGCTTTGGCACGCCGTAGCAAGTCCGGGTCCAACTGATGTAGTATTGACACCAAGCTGAGTAAAAAGTGATGTATTTGATCCCCCTTTTCCAGCGGCAAATGAGGTTTTGGGGCAGGGTTCTCCAGGATGGAGATGAGCCTATCCCCGAGATCCATATCAGGCCGAGCTGCCCTTCTTGCTCGAGAGGTCTGTCTGGGACCACTCGATGTTGTGGCCCGCTCCCTTGGACTCCGAGACCGAGCACGTCGCTCTCTGTCTGTGGCGGTGAGGGAGGGAGCAGGGGAAGGCATTGATGACGCTCGGGATGGAGTGGGAGCAGGCATCAGTGAAGCATCTGCATCTTCACCTGGTCCCTGTAGTGACTGAGGGGTTGGGGGTTGGTTTTTGAACTAGAAAGAATATGTACATGAATGCACAGCAATAAAAATGTTAAGATAGATTTAACTAATAGAAGCTTGTAAATAAATGATCAATATTAAAAAAAAAAAAAAAGCTATAGTATAATATCAACATATTGCAAATTGTTGATCTTATATAATGCAAAACCTTTTATGATAATTGTATATGCATTAACTGACCTTCGTGGCTGGATGTATGGCATTAGGAAGGACATTATTTTTTCGTATTTCCATTCCTTCACTGCTCCTCCCTCGGATCCACTTGGCTGAACATTCCTTTTTTTGCTTTTCACAAAGCCATCTCTGAGTGCTCTCCATTTGTTTTTACACTGTTCTGATGTGGAAAGAAATTACAGATTTTGTTATTTTGTTTTGTTTTTGTCACCTACGTGTATTTGGCATCTGGAGACTCCTTTGCCAGTCTGGCTTTCAGCTACCGCCTTGGGAACACAACAGTGAGGAACTCGGTCCAGATGGTGTGTGAAGCCATAGAAAAAAAGATGATGGACAAGTTTCTGCCCCCCCCCCCTACTGAAGAGACATGGAGAGAAGTTGCCCTGGGTTTTTGGGAGAAATGGAATTTTCCACACTGTTTAGGGGCCATTGATGGAAAACACATACACATCCAAGCACCTCCAGAGTCTGGGAGCCAGTACTTTAATTACAAAAAGACGTTTTCCATTGTTCTTTTGGCACTGGTGGACGCAGAATACAGATTCCGTGTCATACAGGTTGGAGACTTTGGGAGAGCGAGTGATGGAGGAGTCTATGCTGGTTCAGCATTAGGGGTATGGATGGCTAGTGGGACACTTCAGGTGCCCCCGATGCCCCTCTTCCTGGTGGAAATGCAGCTGTGAATGTGCCTTACGTCATGGTGGGTGATGCTGCATTTCCACTGAAGACTTACTTGATGAGACCCTACCCAGGCGATACCCTCACACACAAGAGGAGGGTTTTCAACTACAGACTTTCTCGGGCACGGATGGTGGTTGAATGTGCATTTTGGCCTCCAGGTGGAGGATACTGCACCGCAGAATCAACCTGCATCCTGAAAAGGTGGATTCAGTTGTGGTTGCTTCGTGCATTTTGCACAACTTTCTGCTGGCTCCAAGTGACAACCACACTCTCCTTGAAGATGCTGAGCAGCAGAGGAGACAGATGCCACCAGTGAGATGCATGGGTCCCAATCGAGCATCAAGGGAGGCCATGAATGTCCAGGAGATTTTCTCAGACTTTTTCAGTTCTCCAGAGGGGGCTGCAGAATGGCAAGACCGAATGGTGTGAAAGTGTTTTCTTGCTTTCTGTGGCAATGTGCACTAGTTGCAAATACATACTTTCATTGTATGTGATTGCTGTGGTGTGTTCCATATTATATTATGAAGGCCTAATTACTATCAGTCATATACAGATATGTACAGTACAGGCTAAAAGTGAGAAAAGACACTTCTTTATTTTAGCCCTTCATTTTCACACCTAACTTTGACATTCTCATGGATTAAAAATAAAAGAAAACATTGAGAAAGCGTGTCCAAACTTTGGTCCATTCTATTGTCTATTACAATATTATTATGGTATTGCCATCACAGTGATATGAAAGTCACAAGGGTAACCATTGTTAAGGAACAAAATAAATTACAACATCCATCAAGCATATAATCAACTGCAACCTTTTTCTACATAGATTGGGGCATATAGCTTAATTTAATGACTTAAAAAGCAGTTGATTTTTTTTTTTTTTAATTAAGAATCTCCATGCAAACATGTCCGAACATGCACTTTATATCGTAACAATTTACTTATCACTCACGCCAATAACTTGAGCTATTGTTGCCCACGACTGTTCTTTTCGGCTGGTGTCTTTATAAAATGGATGACTGGTGTCATAGAGTATTTTATGCTCTTGCACCTCCAGGATGAGTTTCTCTTCGTCTATGGTTGTTGTCTTCAGGAGTTTAAAAACTTCCACTACTCCTTTGTTTTGCAACGCCAGAGCGTGATCAGGTTTCAAAATAAAACACTCATGCATAAAAATGTATATTTTAGCTTTTATTTAAATGTAAAAACACGTGTGACAGCTTCAATAGTAATATATATATATATATATATATATGTATGTATATATATATATATATATATATATATATATATATATATATATATATATATATATATATATACATATACATATACATATATATATATGTATATATAATATGCCTCGAAATAAAAAAAATGTCAACTTTTGTAGTGATTTGTTTTGATAAAACGGATGTTGCACTCTTTTGGTTTCCGGTTGGTGCTTTGACATTATGGGAAATTGACTCCGGCTCCGCTGCGCCTCCGGCAAAAATAGACCGGGACCAAAGTTGTGCGGAGAGCTGTCTGCAGTACAGCGGTGGGCGGACGCCCGACGCAGCACTCGTGCAGGCAGTGGGCGCGCTCTGCCTGCGACTTCATTGACTTCAATGGGTGCGTAATTGCTGCGTGAGTGCTGCATACTGCGCGGCGCAGCGGAGCCGTTTCGCAGTATGTGGGCGCTGGCCCTTAGTCTGAACCCCAGGCTGAATGGCCCCGGTTGTTGGTGGAAGGACAACTTTATCCTCAGATTTCACATAATTAAGGGTGACACATGAGACTCCTCTTCTTCAGGAGTCAGCAATCATGCTTAAGATCTGTGGTCCTGCGGTTACAACACCCCAGCTTGGGGCATTTTACAACAATCCAGCTCATCTCAGCAGGCCACATGCGACCGGTACAATAGACTGACACATGGTTACACCCACAGAATGCAGCCTGAATAAACGATGAAATGCCTCCTGTGGGCTTTTGACCGGGCATCAGCTCCTCATCTTGGCTGGTTCAGACCTGTTGTCCCTCAGGGCTGTGGTCCTTATGTGATCACAAAGATATCAAAGGTTTAGCTGTAGTGACCTCTCACCTAGGCAGTCGCAAGGCACAAAAGGCAGTCACAAGACAGAGTAATAAAATCACAGTGTAACCATTTAAATGGGATAAAAATATACAACACGACGTAGCTTACCTGTGTTTAACCAGCTAGGCTAACTTTTGTGAAGCTAGGTTGTTTTTGGTTTGTGTGTGTGTGTGTGTGTGTGTGTGTGTGTGTGTGTGACTAGAATGATGACTGAATGTATTTTATTAAAGGCTCCATGTTGACTGACTTGGTTTCTCTTGGTGTCACACAAACAACATTTGAAGCAAAAACCTTTGAAAAAGAAACAAATCGACAATTAATAAAGCAGCATTTCACTTTATGACTGATTTAATGTCTTTAAAAGAAACCTGTGTGTGTGTGTGTGTGTGCGTGCGCGTGTGCGTGTGTGTGTTCTTGTACATACCCAAAAGTAAGGACCAAAATTCGTTTTTCACCAACAGAGTGAGGACATTTTTGCAAACTGAGGACATTTTTGCCGGTCCTCACTTTTCGACAGGCCTTTTTTGAACTTTTTGAGGGTCAAGACTTGGTTTTTGGTTTCGGGTTACAATTGGGTTTAGGTTAGGTTTAGGGCATAGGTTAGGGTTAGGCATTTATTTTTGATGGTAAGGGTTAGGGTAAGAGGCCAGGAAATACATGATGTCAATGAGTGTCCTCACAACGATAGAAGTACAAACGTGTGTGTGTATGTGTGTGTGCATGTAAATTGTTGACTGTTGGTGTCGACTGGAGTCATTTCCAGCTAAAAGAATCAAACTTCCTGCCACTTGGTGACAGATGAAGATCCAAAAATCCAAAACAATCAGTTCACTGTTGATGAAAATCCACAAATCTTCACTCTGAAGGATCAAATGTCAGAAAAGAATCATGATAAAAAAAGACAGATTGATCAATCCAAACATGTGAATGCTCCTATTTTCGACTTCAAATCCCCCAAAGTGTGAAAAGCTGCAGCTTCCTGTTGTCCGTGAAGAAGAACTTCCTGTTTGAGAAGCTTGAAAAATGAGTCCAACTATTAGAAAAGCATCAGTTGAGGAATCAGTGAGGGGACTGATGGCTGCAGCGGCCATGTTTTTCTCCACTGACTCAGCTCCTTTCTGTCTCTCCACACTCGTCTCACATCCTTTTGTCCACGTAGAAAGTCTCTGAGAAGACGGCCGACCATCTGTTGGTTTCAATCTTCTTCCTGTCAGAAATCTCATCAACGTCTCAGCTCAGAAAATGTGGAGGCTCCTTTAGAAAACCACACAAGGAGATCTGATGGAGTCCTCTACTCAGGTTTCACAAACTCTGCTGAGGATCCAGAACCATAGACGCTAACTCCAGCATGTAGCGGCTGAGTGAAGGAGGTTTGGACTCTGTGGAGGAGAGTCATGGTTTCAGAGATGCTGTAGAAAGACAGAATACCTGCTCTGTGATCCAGGTACACTCCCACTCTGGAGGACCGAGGACCTGAGACGGGAGTTTGGATGCTTTTGTGCCAAAAAATAAATCTCTTAGAGTCACAATGTAAAGCCCAAGATTTGTCATTATGTCCAAATCCACATTCCACTCTCCTCCCTGCTTTGCTGATGTTCTTGTATGTGACTGCTACATAAACTCCTCTTCCTCTCCTCTCCACCTCCAAGTAACTACATCCAGTCAGACTCTCTCTGCTCAGAACCTGAGGACATACAGTGAATCTGTCTGGATGATCAGAATAACGCTGAACTTCCTCTGTTAAAGTTACTTTTCTGTCTCCATCAGAAAATTTCAGCTTTCTGTTCACAGAGTTTGGATCCAGAGTGATCTGCTGTGAATATTGTAAGAAGTCTGCTCTGCTCTCTGGCTGTGGTTGTAGCAGTAGCAGCTCCTCTTCAGTCTCTCTCAGGATGTTCTGTAGTTTGTCTCTGCTCTCTGACACAGCTGCTGCCACATCCTCAAAGTATCTGAGAGGAGCAGTCTGGATGCTGGAGGAGTGTGTGGGCTCACTGAGTGCTGACACTGAGGTGTAGCTGTGGAGAAACTGGGTGTGGTCCTCTGTGTGTGCCAGCTGCTCCAGCTGGACGTCTTTCCTCTTCAGCTCAGCGATCTCCTGCTGCAGCTTCTCCTCAAGCTCTTTGAGTCCACTCACTGCAGTTTGCTGCTGGGATCTGAGCTGTCGCTTCACCTCAAGGCTTCTTTTCTGGAGGAGACGGATCATCTGGGTGAAGCTCTCCTCGCTGTGCTCCATTGCTTCATCAGCAGAGACATTGACGGCCTCCATCTGCTGCTGAAGCAGCTTCACGTCTTTCTCTCGCTCCTGGATTCTCTGCTGGATGTTTAGTCGACTCCCCTCCAGCTCCTTCTGCTTCTGGCTCCTTTCTGCTGCAGCTGGGACTGTTTCATGGCCTCTGTGTTGGTCCGTGATGCAGAGGTAACAGATACACTGCTGATCAGTGCGACAGAAAGTCTTCTTCACCTCATCGTGAAGAGAGCAGATCTTCTCCTGGAGCTTCTTGGAGGGCTCCACCAGCTGGTGTTTCTTCAATGGAGCTGCTTTGTAGTGACCTTGGAGGTGTTCCTCACAGTAAGAGGCCACACAGACCGGACAGTACTTGACGGCTTTCAGCTTCCTCCCAGAGCAAACATCACAGGCCACATCTTCAGGTCCAGCAGAGCAGAGATCAGCTGCAGCAGCTTGGAGTCCAGTCTTCTTCAGATCCTCCACTAACTCTGCTAACACGACGCTTTTCTTCAGGTCAGGCCTCCTCCTGGACTTGTCCCCACACTGAGGACAGCTGTAGATTCCCTTATTTTGCTCTTCATCCCAGTGTCTTTTTATACAGTTGCTGCAGTAGCTGTGTCCACAGGGAACCGTCACCGGATCCTTCAGGGGATCCAGACAGATGGAACAAGAGAACTTTCGTGGATCCAGCTGAGCTCCTCCCTGAGCCATTTCCTCCTCTCAACAACAGCCAGTGTTTGAAGAGTTTCTCTTCCTGCTCAGCAGCTTTGAAGCCCAACCCTCCTCTGGTTTCCTGCTCCTGTGAACGCTGGTCTACCCTGGTTCTGCTGGTGAGCTGCTGCCCCCTGCAGCTCAGAGACATCAGTGATCCCTCAGCTGTGAGATCTGTGAAAGAGGAGGAGGCAGTGACTCAGTGTGGAGAGAAGGGAGAGGACGTCACAGCTTGATTTCATTCAGGAAATCCAGCAGCTTCACTTCACCTTCCAGCCGTCGTTCAGTTGGAATGTCAAGCTTCAACTTCTGCTTTTCAACTCACTCACTCTTTCTTTGGTCTGTCTCACACTAATAATCCCATCTGTGGACTTCCTGTTTGAATCCACAGAGATGTGGAAACTCAGCTGTTAGCTAATGCTTGCTACTGTGGACACAAAGGAAGCAGTAAGTCAGTAAAGTAGCTGCTGTGTTTCTTGTAATGTCCCTCAGTGTGTCCTGTCCTCATCAAGCTCCCTCAGCTGTTTGATTGGAGTGTTAGCATTAGTTTCTACTCACAGCAGTAGAAATCCTGAGCAGACGTCCAGCCTCTCTTTCCCGTCTGCTTCACTTCTGGAGAAGTCACACTCATTTATCTGCTCTCCACCTGTTGAGTCAGCATGTGGCTCCACCCACTGCTGATCTGAAGGGAGGGGGGGAAGAAATGTAAAGAGAGTTCAGGGTGTGAACACACACTCTGTGTTGAAGTGAAGAGTTGACTGGAGTTCAGTGAAGAGTGGATCACTTCATGAACATTCACACTAACGTCCACATTCCTCACTGGCTTCCTGTTTCTTCCAACACTGACTCTGAAACACACATCAGTCCATATCAATCAATCCTGATCAATCCACTCATCTCCACTGGGTTCTTGGTTCTGGACTTCCTCCAGGCCTCCAGTAATATTCTAGGATAATATTTAACTCTGTGTGAGAGAAGACTTTGACCTGCAGTCAAATCTTCTTTTATTGACCAACCACATCACCTGGTTGACACTGACCCATGATATTCTGATCTGTTGTTTTAAATGACATTGTTTTGATTTCACTGAAAGAGAATTTGGTTCTTCAGATTTTCTGAGACTTTAGAAATGAAATCTCTCTCTATTGATGATTACCAATAATCAGTGTTGATGCTGTAAAACGTTTGGTGACAATGACTTTAGTTTATGATAGCTGTCACAAGCTGTGTCATGTGGGTGTGTGTGCTTATCAGTGTGTGTGTGTGTGTGTGTGTGTGTGTGTGTGTGTGTGTGTGTGTGTGTGTGACCGAAGCAGGAGCCTGGTCCGCATTGCCGGCAGTAAGTCAGACCTGTTTCCGGTGCATGCTGGACTCCAGCAGGGCTGCCCTTTGTCACCGGTTCTGTTCAGAATCTTTATGGACAGAATTTCTAGGTGCAGCCAGGAGCTGGAGGGGGTCTGGTTCAGGGACCACAGGATTTCATCTTTGCTTTTTGAAGATGAAGTTGTCCTGTTTGCTCCATCGAACCTGGACCATCATGCACTGGGGCGGTTCACAGCTGAGTGTGAAGCGACAGGGATGAGGATCAGCACCTCCAAATCCGAGGCCATGGTCCTCGACCGGAAGAAGGTGGTCTGTCCTCTCCAGGTCGGTGGAGAGACCCTGGCTCAAGTGGAGGAGTTTAAGTATCTTGGGGTCTTGTTCACAGTGAGGGACGGATGGATGTGAGATTGACAGGCGGATCGGTGCAGCGGCTGCAGTGACGCAGTCGTTGTATCGGTCCGTTGTGGTGAAGAGGGAGCTGAGCTGAAAGGCGAAGCTCTCGATTTACCAGTCAGTCTACATTCCCACCCTCATCTATGGTCATGAGCTTTGGGTCATGACCGAAAGGACAAGATCTGGATACAAGCAGCCGAAATGAGCTTCCTCCGTAGGGTGGCTGGGCGCTCCCTTAGAGATAGGGTGAGGAGCTCAGTCACCAGGGAGGAGCTCGGAGTAGAGCCTCCGAATCGAGAGGAACCAACTGAGGTGGCTTGGGCATATGGTTAGGATGCCTCCTGGACACCTCCCTGGGGAGGTGTTCCTAGAATGTCCCACTGGGAGGAGACCCTGGGGAAGACCCAGGAGACACTGGAGAGACTTTGTCTCTGGGCTGGCCTGGGAACGCCTTGGGATCCTCCCGGAAGAGTCTGGGGACAGGAGGTCTGAGCATCGCTGCTGAGACTGCTGAGAGGGGTCCAGCTGCAGACCTCCACTCTCAGGACCCTTCCCTGCAGACAGCTCACCTCCACTCTCAGGACCGGAAGTTGATAGAAAATCTTTCAAAAAAAAAAAAAAAGAAAAAAAAAGCGAGAATATCGGGATCGCGTATTTTTCATTCCCCATGAGATTACGGTTTATTTTTGGTGTCTTTAATTTTATGTATGTAATGTAAGTATGATTTAAAAAAGAATGTGCCAACACAGTCTGGTTGCAGACCTCCACTCTCAGGACCCTTCCCTGCAAACATCTCACCTCCACTCTCAGGACCGGAAGTTAATAGAAATATGAAAAGGCATGACTATGATCATGAGTACTGTCATGATCCCCTTAAAACAGTATTGTTCTTTGCTGCATTATTTTACTGCAGATAGTATTTTGATGTAATTGACTATATGGACAGCTGTTAGACTGCATTACATACTTTTTGAAACATACATCTGTGTAAATGAAAAAAAAACTCTTCTACACTGAAACCTATTTGAGTTGTCTTTGCTTCAATAGCATTATTGTAAATGTACAGTTTCCTGCAGTGTTGCAGCTTTTAACAATGTTTTAATTCAGCTAATTTCATATAGGCATATGTTTATACGTATATATATATTTTGTATAGTGTTTACAATTCTTATACCTCATAATTCATCTAATAATTCCTCCATATTGTTGGTGCTGTTCTTACCTTGTGTTGTTGGACCACATGGATTTGCCACTGGAGGATGTGAGGACTGATTAAGTTGTGTATTCAATCCACTGGATTACTGAATATCTAGTTGCATGATCTGGATTGCCTATAATCCCTGTTCAGGAGAAAACAGACACAAAACAAACTTCCAAGTTGTTTTATTTTCTTTGCGCTCGCAGTATGCTATGTACCCTCCTTTGTCCATGATCTCTTCACAAAAGACACACATATCTCCAATGTTGTATAACAAAAACTTAAAAAGCTCCAGAATCACTTCTCTTTCCTCTTCACCAAAATCCAGGGTGGCGTGAAAGAGGTTTTCCAGCTGTTGCACAGCCTCCTCAGTGCATGATGTGTCGTCCATGCTCAGACCGTCAGGCACCTCCACCCTGCTGCTGACAGCTATGGGTTCATCTCCACCCATTCTGCTGCTTTCTTGCAGTGCTCCACAACTCAGGCCACCACACTGGTCTAAAGAAAATTAGAATCGTCAAGTTTTTGTCAAGACATGAAAGGTCAACTCACAAAATGTAACAACATGGAAGTGGAGGTCAGGCCCACCTCTTCTTCAGCTGTCTCCATCCCCTGCACAATTGGAGCAGCTGTTTGTTGACAACTTTTCTTCCTCTCTTCATCCTTAAAAGGCCGTACTGCATTAAATAAAAGCATAGCTCACAAAATCAGTTAATGAATCATGTCCAGGGATGGGAAACCTGACATAACATTGACTAAAAACAACAAATAAATATTGAGACAAAAGGAATGCAGACTGACCTCTGTCATGTCATCCAATTTTCCCTTCAGGCGAAAAACTGGTGGCACCTCACCTGCCAGAAGAGATTTCAACTTGAATGTAAAATGAGCAAACATCTTGCCATGGCTATAACAGTAGGTAAAACAATTAAAATTACACATGCTGCCCTGAAATTAGTCAATTCTGGCAATAAGTAAGAGAATGGGAAGACAACAGGACAGATGATGACATTTCAATGTGCAAATCATCAATCATATCAGTTATATCAAATTATGACATCCTACCTTCCAAGATCAAAGTGTTCCATGAGCATGACACGCCACCATTTTCACAGGGTTCGCTTGTTTGCCTACAAAAAAATTCAGACATATTATTCCATATAAATCAAACAATCAATTAAGTAACTTTTCTGAATAAGCAGGTGAACAGTGTGTACAAACACACTGAAAAATATAGTATGCTTACCTTTAAATTAAATGCCACCTTTTTTATGTGATTCTATGTGGCTCTGCAGCTTGAACACTTTCAGGTTTGAACTTTAGGCACAGTGGAGAGTGAAACTGCTTGCAGCAGGTCCTGCAGCGTTCGGTTTCTGAGTCCACTCTGATAGCTGAAATATGTATCTGTAAGAGAAATTATGTCGTGATCAGCAAAACAAAATTTAATAAAAATATTTGGTGACTCAGTTTTCTTGGCTTTCTAGCAGGAAGACTGCATGATTAAGTGAGCACTACCACGTACACAAGACAACTTCGACATGTTATTAATATGCCCCGGACAGAATCATTTCTATCCAAATGCTATTTGCAAACGGCAGTGAAAGCCTTCTGATGTAAAGATTATCACATAGACAAGTAGAAATAATACACACAGTGCTTTTGTGCTTTCAGAGGCTAATAAAATTACCGTGGTCAGCGCTAGCCACCGTTAGCCTAACTACCATTACGCTACAAATCACGGTAAAGTGGAAACTCTATAAGTTCACGGGGCAATGTACAGTGTGCAACGTCACGTTCTACTGAATAAAGGCAATTTTTGTTTTTGTATAACGAAAAGGTGTCGCTTGATATTTACTCACCTTTCGGTCTCCACACAATGAGAAATACGTGCTTCCGGTGTTTTCCATTTTTTTAATGCTTCGTATCAACTTCCGGTCCTGAGAGTGGAGGTGTGGGTCCTGAGAGTGGAGGTCTGCAGTCAGATTGTCGTGAGACTGCTGCCCCCAAGACCCGGTCCTGGATAAGTGGTGGTGGATGGATGGTTGGATGGATGGATGGATGTTGTGTGTGTGTGTGTGTGTGTGTGTGTTGTCACTCAGCAGACTGGAATCATCCTGGCGCTCCATCTCCACTAAACCCAACCCTCCTTCCAAATCATCTCCAGAGCCCCTCCTTCCTCCACTTCACCTTGTCCTCCAGCAGCTCCTCTGGCTCCTGGTCATTCACAGGTCAAAGGGTCGAGCTCGCTGTGAGGCTGGACCACACAGAGACCACCTGCTGGGAGCTCTTGGTGACGTGACGGTCAGGTTCCAGCGGACCGGCTCAGAGAACAGCCTGGTTGGAAATGGAGAGGCTTCAGTGTCTCTGAGCTAAGCTAAGCTAAAGCTAACCCTGAACTCTGTTCTTTCATTGGACTGCTTTAATGTTTCACTCTCTGGTTGTTTTCTACTTGTTGCTGCTGGTTTATCTCTGGACAGCGACCTTGAGAGGTTTGAAAGGAGCTTTGAAATCAAATGTCTTTTCTATTATTCCGATGATATCAGGCAGACGTGATCAACATCAGGGAGGAGAACAGCAATCAGCAGAGGAGGGGAAGACACAGAGCCTGGAATGAGAGACACAGTTAGAACACACCACAAACACACACAGGACCAAACACACTGGAACAAGTTCTTCCAGGTTGTTGGAGTCATGAGTGTTAGAAGATCTTCACTCTCAAATGTTCAAATCTTTACATGTTTCAAATAATATATTTAAATACAGATTGTGAAATTTTACTGTTTCCTATTACAAATTTACTGTGTTCTATCTTACTATTTCCTGTTCTATTTAATATTGGCTTTATTGACCTAAGACTAGCTTAGGTCAAGAGGGGGAATTGTGGAAATTTACAACTTCTATTACTATTCGACTGTCTTCTGACCTATTTAATATCATGGAGAAATGCAGCTTGTGGATCATAATCTTGCTCGCCTAATCAGACATACGCTCATGTTCATGCAAGGAATCTTTGAGTATCTCTGTGCAGAAAGACAACTCCTGATCAGGCGGAGCGGCTGTGCTGGACAGCAGGAGGAACACCGGATCCACATCAGTGTGAGAGAAGCAGAGGCCCAACCAGCCCAGACCAGCTCCAGGGACGTGACCCAGAAGAATGAAGGCATCCCCCCGCCTGTGAGCAAAGACTTCATCAATACACTCACATTAGATTAGACATGGCCTTTTGCTCTGACTCTGTCAGTGAGGCTGCTGGAGGACAGACGAGGGACACAGGACCAGAGTTCTGTCTGGAGGCACAAATAAATTGTAATCAGCGTTGGAAATCTGCATTGGGACTCTTTATTTCTGCTCTCTATTTGGGATCCAAGAAAGAATCTGTAGGGTACGAGGAGCAATCGGAGGGGAGTCCCGCCCTGCACCGGAGGGAGGAAAACTCCGTCCTCGACAAGATGTGTCTGAGAGGTCAGAGGCTGAGATGGTGTTCTGCCTCGTCATGTTGTAAAACTTATATAAACCATGTTGTTTTCCTTGGATACAATCTTGGATCCAAGGAAAACAAGACGGTCTCCACTTCTTCCAGGCCTCCAGTAATATTCTCAGATAATATTTCATTCTGCGTGAGAGAAGACTTTGACCTGCAGTCAAATCTTCTTTTATTGACCAATCAGATCACCTGGTTGACACTGACCCATGAGATTCTGATCTGTTGTTTTAAATGACGTCCATTTGATTTCACTGAAAGAGAATTTGGTTCTTCAGACTTTCTGAGACTTCGGAGATGAAATCTCTCTCTATTGATGATTACCAATAATACAGTGTTGATGCTTTAAAGGTGCTGTAGGCAGGATTCCGCATCTCCGCCATCTTGCTTAGGGTTACCTAAGCAAGATGGCGATTTGACCCATCTAAGATGGCAATTTGAAACCCAACACAGCCAATCTTGTCCTGTTTTCTCTGACATCACGCCCTTACGCAAGTTAAGCCCCTCCCACAAGAACGTGCGACAAACGCCCCTCGACCAATCATGGTTAGAGCCTCATGGGTTCTTCTGATTGGTCAAAGATACCTGGAGCTGTCGAGATTCCTCTTCAGCTCAGAACAGAGACAGAGGGAAACGCTGCGCCCTCGCGGTAGAGCAGTTATGCTACACTCCTAAAGGATTATCAATGGATACTCGAACATTTAATCCAAAGAAAACACAGAAAAATTAGCATTGACTAGCAAAATCCTGCCTACAGCAGCTTTATGACGTTTGGTGAAAATGGCCCTCATTAATCAAATGTCTTTCCAACAGGTGTATATCTGAGCGGTGAGCTCATCGTACCACGGGGCTCGCACAACATTACTGAAACTTCCGTACCTCACCGATCTCAGTGTTTGAATGATCGGGTGTTGATAGTTTCATAGTTTGAAGCTGCGCCCATAGAGGTCAAACACAGAAAAGGATTAATTTTGGTGAAAAACAAACTTGTGGGAGCTGGAAATGGATCCTGTCAGGTCTGAGGTGGAGGGAAATCAGGAGGAGCTCTGTGGAAGAATAAAACTGGAATTAAAGGAGGAGAGAAAGACGCAGTCTGGAGGAAGCTAGCACTGGCGGTGAACAGCATCACCTGGACAAATAGACACCGGCTGAGGTCTGGACAGGTTATCGGTCCGTTAATTTAACCCTGATGTTACACTGTAATAAATGAATCTATGACCATATAAATTATAATCAATTTAATAGGTCAGCGGTTTTCAAAGTGTGAGGCGCGCCTCCCCTGGGGGGCGCCAGAGGGTTTCAGGGGAGGCGCAGAGCGACAGAGAAGAAGAAAAAAAAACAAACGTGTGAGCTTCCGCAGCAGCCGCGCGCTGTGTGTCCTGTGAGATTCCTCACCCCCACCCCCCGCCCCCCCTTGGGATTGGAGTTGAGAACCGGTTCTTTTGTAGAACCGGTTCCTCATGTCTGGATTCCAAGGAATTATTTGGCTGTCTGCTTAACGGTTCTGCTTATCGGTTCCGCTGTGTGCGTGACTCCCAGCGTGGCTGTGGTCTGCTCGGGCACCGCCACAGAGCCGCGGACCGGAAACTTTCAGCAAGGACCCTATATTTCCTCACTCCGGAGCCCTGCTGCTTCAGTCTGAACAGAAACAAGTCGGTGCCAGATGTAAAGTCGATACGTGTTCCTAAATCAGTGATTTCAAAATAAAATCTGTGTCGTGTTTTTGCCTTCACATTATTTTTTGTAATTCTTCTGGTAGAATATATGACAAACAACGCGATCTAATCATTATATGCATTTGAACAGGGGTTTTGATTTCCGGGTTAAGGGTCAGAGGGGATGGCAGCCTAGTAAGAGTGCTCTCGACAAATGTGAATTAAACTGCCCCGGAGTGAATTAATTAAGCAGTAAACTACACGAAAACTAGGAAGAGGGGGCACAAATGACGTCCAGGAAGAATAGGAAAAATAAAAAGTCAGTTGTCGAACAAGCTGAAGACGACACGATGCAGCCAACAGAAGATGCTAACGTTAGCTCCCCCAGGGCTAGCCGAGGTGCCTCCCCCGCTCCAAGCTGTGAGGATGCTGGGACGGAGAACGAGGATGAACCGGTAAACTTGGCATTGATACTGAAGGAGCTTAGAGGCGTTGGGAAAGAGGTGAAAGACTTTCGAAAAGATACGAAAATACATCTACAAGAAATCAGAGGAGAGCTGGATAAAACTAATGCGCGGCTCAACGAAGTAGAAACCAGGGTTGCTGGACATGAAGATCGGCTCCAAAATACTGACGAGATATTAGCCGAAATGCTAACAGCGCAGGAAAAGCTTCAATCCAAGCTGACATCTCTGGAGGCTTACTCGAGGAGGGAGATGCTCAGAGTATACGGAATCCCGGAGGGAGCAGAGGACTAAAATGGATAAGGTTTTGTCCAAACTAAAGAAGGAGAAAGCCCAGATTGCCTTAATTCAGGAGACACACATGAACCAAGTAGATCACCTGAGGTTAAAAAGAAAGGGTTTTAAACATGTATTCTCCTCATCTATTAAGTCTAAACATAAGAGGGGTGTAGCCACACTTATTTCTAACACTCTTAACTATGAGCATATCTCAGAAATCAGTGATGATGAAGGCAGATTTGTTAGGATTACAGGAAGGATTGAGGGGTCTGAAATTACAATATTAAATGTGTATGCCCCACCTGGGAGTGATTGGAGATTTTATAGAAATATTTTTGATTTAATGGTGGACTCCCAAGGCACGGTTATCTGTGGGGGGGACTTTAATTTTAGGTGCAACCCCAAACTAGACTCTTCTAATCCGACCAATCAGAATAACCCACTCACAAGAAAAGTTAACTCCTATATGGTAGAAATGGGCATAATAGACGTATGGCGAGAGCTATACCCATCTATCAGAGACTATACACATTATTCAGACTCATTTAAAGTTTATGCTAGGCTGGACTATTTCTTTATGTTCAAAGTAGACAGATGTAAGATTAGAGACTGCAATATATTAACAAGGGATCTATCGGATCACAGCCCTGTTTCATTGTCCCTACAGGTGGCGAGGAAAAAACGCAATACTCTATGGAAATGTAACTCGTATATATTCAATGACCCCGCCATATTATCTAAAGTTAAGGAAGATTTAAAAGAATTTCTAGAAATTAACGACACAGGAGAGGTATCACCAGTTATCCTATGGGATACACATAAAGCGGTGTTGAGAGGTAATTTAATATCTATCACTTCTTATCTCAAAAGAATCAAAGGGCAAAAGCTTAAAGATTTACAGGCTAACTTAAAGCTGAAACAACAGGAAGATATAAGCAACCCAAACGCTACTGTAAAGCAGGAAATTAGGAAAATACAGGGAGAAATAAATGATATCTACACAGAAGAGGCTCAGAAGAATTTAATTTTTCTGAGGCAGAAATATTATGAGATAGGAGGAAAATCAGCAAAATACTTGGCGTACAAATTATGTAAACAACAGGAGGACAGTACAATTTACAAAATTAAGAACCCTAAAACTAATGTGTTGGAAAACAAATTGGAGAAGATTGAGGAATGTTTTGAGGCATTTTAAAGGGATCTATATTCACAACCCAATGCTCCTGAGGAAGATTGTATTGATACCTTCCTTAGCTCTCAAGACTTACCGTTACTCTCAGACTTTCAAAATGAAAATTTAATAAAACCAATGTCAGTGGAGGAAGTCAATGCAGCTATCTCCAGACTCAAATCAGGAAAAGCAGTTGGGCCAGACGGGTATAATGCTCAGTGGTATCGCAGTCTAAGAACAGAACTAGTTCCACTTCTATTGAAGACATTCAATTACATTTTACAGAAGGGACAAATCCCTCCCTCTTGGAGGGAGGCAACTATCTCAGTCATCCCGAAAGAGGGCAAAGATAGACAGGAATGTGGGAATTACCATCCAATTAGTGTCCTCAATTTAGATTACAAGCTCTTCACCTCGATTTTGGCCCGCAGAGTGGAGAAGTTGTTACCTGGCTTAATTAATTTAGACCAGACTGGTTTTATTTGCCACAGACAAACAACGGATAATGTCAGAAGAATATTACACATCCTAGATCAAGTTCAAAAAGACAAAACTCAGTCAATTATAGGGAGTCTGGACGCTGAGAAAGCTTTCGATTCTGTGAGATGGGCATTTCTGTACAAGGTGCTAGGGAAGTTTGGATTTCAGGATAAGTTTATTAGAGTGATCCAGGCACTATATGACAGCCCTTCGGCACGTATAAAGGTCAATGGCAGTCTAACTGAGGCTTTTATTCTGAAACGGGGATGCAGACAGGGCTGTGCAATCTCGCCACTCCTTTTTGATCTATTTATAGAAGTACTGGGCCAATTAATAAGACAGAATCAAAATATCAAGGGTATTGCGCTGTCAGGAGTTGAACACAAGGTGGCAATGTTCGCCGACGATGTACTGGTCTGCCTGGGGGAACCTGAGAGTTCATTCTGTGAATTGATGTCTACTCTGACTGATTTTGGTAAGTTTTCTGGATACAAAATTAATATTTTGAAAACTCAAGTGATGACACTTAATTATTCGGCCCCTGCGACTTTGCGAAAGAAATTTAAGGTAAACTGGGATAATGGGATTCTCAAATATTTAGGGATACACCTGACTAAGGACCTCTCAGGGCTCTTCCAGGCAAACTATGACCCAATATCTTCAAGCATAAAAGCAGATCTACACCGATGGAATCTGGTCCCCTTCCTGAGTCTTAGCTCTAGAATAAGTGCAGTCAGGATGAACATTTTACCCCGACTACTTTACCTTTTTAGGAGTTTACCCATTGAGGTGAGTGAAAACCAATTCAGGGAATGGGACAAATGGATCTCCAGATTTATTTGGCAGAGCCAGAAACCAAGGATTAAATATGCTACTCTCCAGCTTGCTAAGGAGAACGGAGGATTTGGTCTTCCTTGTTTAAGAAATTACTATTATGCTGCACAAATTACTCCCCTTTTATATTGGTGTAATAATACATATATAGCTAAATGGAAAGAGCTGGAGTCCAATTTGTCAAAACAGTTCCCCATCCAAGCTGCAATGGCAGATAAGGGTTTAATGGGTCACTTGGAAAAGATAAGAAATCCCTGGCTGACTCACACCCTTCAAGTATGGCAAAAGGTGATTAATATTTGTGATCTTCATAAAATGCTGAGGATGTTCAGATGGTTTGCCTATGACTCAGACTTTATTCCCAACAGGCATGACCCTAGCTTTAAATCATGGACAAGGTACGGACTCACAACACTCCTGTCCCTCACTCAAAGAAACACAGTGTGCAGCTTTGAGATATTACAAGACAAACATGGTTTGGCACGGAATGATTACCACAGATACCTCCAAGTACGATCATATATAAATCAAGAATGCAAACTGACTGATTTTTCAGCGGTGGAATCAGAATTTTACCTCATTTTCAAAATTGCCATGACCATGACCCTCTCAAAAACCATTTCAAGGCTGTACACAGCTCTTTCCCATGCTAATAAAAATAATACTTTATATGTTAAAGATAAATGGGAAAGGGAAGCAGGAATTGAAATTTCTGAGGAGACCTGGGGCAATGTATGGTCCTTCCAGTGGACAACTTCCAGCTCAATGGTCTGGAGAGAGCATTGTTGGAAGAACATTATCAGATATTTTAGGACACCGTACCAGGAGCAATATAAAGGTGCAAGTATGCCATGCTGGAGACGATATGGCACGACAGGTGCAAATCACTATCATATCTTTTGGGAATGTCCCAAGTTAAATGTGTTTTGGGAGGGTATTCAGTCCTCACTAACCACAGTCTTCAGCACTCAAATACCTCTGAGCTTTGAGGTCCTATACCTGGGTCATTTTTCCTTCCTGGAAAGCAGGAGGGAGATAAAACTGCTGCAAATGCTCTTGGTAGCATGTAAGAAAGCAATCACAAGGAGATGGTTAAGCCCAACCACACCTACTTTGGAGGATTGGATTGGTATTACCCTAGAGATATTCAAGTTGGAAAAAATAATATATCAATTAAGAACACAAAAGGGCAAGTTTTACCAAATCTGGAACAAATGGATCTCCTTCGTAGCCCCTATGAGAGCAGATTTTATTTGATTTAACTGGCAGTTTTGTTTTGGGATCTTCTCTCTGACTGTTTTTTTTTTTTGGTTATCTCAGAGACAGGAACAGCAGGTAATCCCCCCCCCCCCCCAGTTTTCTGTTCATAGTTCATTTAAACAGTTTGAGCTTTAAATAAGTTGTGTTCGAGTTCTGAATAACTTGTTGACTCATGTCGTGATGGACGATGCATACTTTTTGGACTCTAAACAACAAAACTGGAAGGACATTTGCTATTTCTATTTGTGGTGTTAAGCTGTTGTAATGATCTGTCCATTCCAAACAAATAAACAATTTAAAAAAAAAAAGAACAAGGGTTTTACTCATACAGGTACAGGTTTACTCACTGTAGGAAATTCAAATGACAAGAAACTGCACAAATCAAAGCTCCATGACTAGAGCGGCTGTGTTGCCAGATTAGACGGGTTTCTGCACAATCAAGCTTCTCTTGAACCCGAGGTGGGTTGATGGAATGCTATATGTTTGTGATGTGTGTTTTTTTTAAATGCAAATCTGGTTTTTACGGTTTTAACATGCGTTTTCCTCAGAGATGGAGGTTTGGACTGCTTTCTATTGTTGGACGGTTTTAATGTTATATTTGGGGCGGATCTGGCAACCTCCATCAGCTGACAGCAGACACACTGAGGCAGAGTGAGTGACAGAGCTGCAGAGCTGGACCAGACACGCACAGGCATGTAGTTTGTTTTGAGCTTTCTAGCCTGGCGTCAGGAAGAAGCTCCAGAGTTTGGCTGTATGTCACACCAAAAGATGAAACTGGGGCGACTGCAGCTTGCAAAGTTTTCATGACATGGATATTTTTTTTCTTCTGTTCAGGATGAAAATATTAAGGACTTAACGCAAACCCCCATTTGTATTGTTTCATATCTCACTCAATGAGAATCGCTAAGAGAATTGATAAGGAATTGTACCGATAAGCAGTACTGATAAGGAACCCCCCCCCCAGACGACATGAGTAAGCGGGTAAAGGGGGGCCACCATCCTTTTGACTTCTATTTGGGGAGGCTCGCTATTCCGCACTTTGAAAACCCCTGTAATAGGTAAATGATATTTAATATTATTATGTTCTTGCTTTTGTCGCAATCATTTGATTAAAAAAATCATAAAAATGTTAGGAGAAATATCTTATTTTAGTTAGACAAAAAACAAGCATTCTGTTTGTGATTCCAAACACAGAGATAAATCAATGAATCCAACTTCATGTTTTTGAACAGTTTTTAATTGAGAACCACTTCCTGTTGAAGCAGGAAGTTGTCTTTTGAATGCTGCCCGCCTACAAGACACTTGAAGGCTTGCATGGTAAGTCTCCAGCTTTTTCCATATTTCTCTGCAATATTACAATTATTAACTAAGTTGTAGAAATGTACATTATTTTCTCATGTAAAAAGTATCGAAATAACATGTATGTTGCAGATCGGTTCCAGTTTTCTGCGGTTACCTTTCCTACACTTCTTTAATAGACTATTGTTAATACATTAAAATTGTGTAAATAACTTTCACTGAGTGAAATGTTGAGAGATGAAGCTGAAGGTATAGGTTGTCTTGTCTTTCTTTTCTTTTAAGTTTTTTTTTTTTTTTTTTGTCCTCCACAACAGCCCGGTGTCGCGAGATTGTCACATATGCAGATATATGTTCGATTTGAATGAATTACTTGGCGTCCACGCGTATCTAGACACCTACATCTAGATATCTATGTCTGTATGTCTAGGCGGTGGTGTGACATAAGCAGGAGCTATAGAAGCTGCAGTGTTGCTGTGTGTGTTTTTTCGACTGCCGATTCGAACGCATGTTTCTGATCCCTGCTATGTAGATGTAGGTGTCTAGATACGCGTGAACGCCAAGTAGTACATTCAAATGGAACATATATCTGCATATATGACATATCTGGTGACACCGGTTTGTGGTGGAGGAGAGGCTGAGCGGACCGTGATGAAATATTGGTGAAACTAATGAGTTTTTGGACGATTAAAGCCGTTTCAGGAGCGGATATACACATGCCCCGTCTGCTAACGGTATAGGGATGTGCGCCGCTCAATTTTGGATCTAACTTTCTCCTGAAGCACTGTTTGGATCAGAAAAGCCTTCTGGGTGAGGAGATTGTTGTACTTCATTCTATAAACAATGTGAAAACTGTTTAAACCGAACCTATCCTTTAAGTATAGCAGGTTCAAAGCATTTAACACACTTTGGGATCAGACTTTTGCTCTAAAGTACACATTCTTATGGTGTTACCCTACACTTTAATTCAGCCCCCCCCCCCCCCCTCTTTTTCAGCTTTTTTTTACATGCTGCATTTGTCAATATCTACAGATTACATTGACTGACGATACCTGCATGGAAAAAGAAGTAGTGTGTTCATACGTTTTGCTTAATGTGGAGTGTTTTATTTTCTTGATTTTTATTATTGATATGGTCTCCATGCACTTTGTTACTCTTTCATTTCATTGAATGATTTCTGTATATTTATTTTACTCATCATTTAACTACTGCCTTTTAAAAACTAATGTACAGAAAACCAAGGATGTGTCAGCTTAGCTATTCAAATGTTGGGTTGTATCATTTGCACTATGCTGTGGTCAAGCATTGTACTGTTTCAATTTTAGGATGCTGGCGGCATTTAAAATAAAGTCAAGAGTTCTACATTAATGGTTGAATTTGTGATTAATTAAAAATAAGATTTAATTGATGTATTTAAATAAATTCAAATCAGTGCACTGATTAATTTAGATGATTATTACTAAACTGTATATCATTGAAGTGTAGAATTAAATTAATTTTTATAAATACTGTTAAATCATTTCTAAGTTTCAGTTTATTTCAGTTGAAATTAATATTTTAGTTTCGTTATCAGTTAATTCACTTTTGTTTTGAATCAGAATTTCCTCATTTTAAATGGGTCATTATGACACGCCTTATTTCACTTAAATTTACTCAATATCAAACATAGTTGAATTTAATTAATAATATTGCTTGTAATGTGTTGCCTTAATTTTACTGAGTAGATAGGGGGTACTTTTTCTTACAGTGTGCTGTGATCTACAAAAACAGTTTATTACTGTAAAAATATTACAGTACTGTGCTGTACAGAAAATAAACATTACAGTATTATACTGGCAGTTCTTTGGTTGCTAATAGAGTTATTTTACAGTTGCTACAGTATTCTCCATAAACAACTTATTACTGTAAAATTACTGTGTGTTAAACACTGCAGAATGTTTAAAGTGAAAAGTAAAACTTCTAAACAGAGGCGGAGCCTGGGTCTCAGTACAGAGGGGGCGGAGCATTCTCGACGGGCCCTTATGATAGTAATTTTACCATTCAAACAATCCCTCATGCTACCATCAAACAACACACTAATGCTCACTTTTATCGACCAAGCAAACCTCTATGCCTCAGAAAGCAGAATAAAGTCACAAACCAGTTCACAGACTTGTTCTGAAGAACACACACACACACACACACACACACACACACACACACACACACACACACACACAGACAAATGCAGCCTGACAGGTGTCATCTCAGAGCGTCCGCTGTCCATGGTGCTGAAAACTCAGATAAAAACTCACGGGCTAAATCTGTACCATCTTTGATACAGCTTAAATATAAAATGAACACAGCTGGTCTAAAATTACACAATCTATTCAGATCGGTATAGACAGGTCTATATCTTTTGGAATTCCCTTATATTAGAAAAAAAATAGACTCGGCGGTCTCTTATAGTTCAGAGCAACACAAGGCTCATTCAAACAGGCAGGTGTTTAAGACCACAGCATTCTGATAAAGATAATATTTCTGAAGGTTTCACTGACTCACCAGTGGCTCGATGTTAGGTTTTGGGTAGTACCGCTAGCGGCTAGCATAGTGTTTAGCATACTGTTTAACTTCCCTCCAAAGAGTTCAGATCAAGTGCAAAAGAAAAAACTGGTTCATGCCGCACAGCCAATCAGCGCTGGCTTCCAGCTCTGATGCGTTCATGGACAGTCGTAATGTAAGAACTGACAAATTGGAGCCCACAGTCATATGCTATACCTTCTGACACACACTGCACATTTTATTATAATCATTGATCTACGAGTAAATGTGAACACATCACATGAAACGGGGCCCTGTGGCCTTGTGGGCCCTGGGGCGACCGCCCCCTTGCCCCCACTCTGGCTCCGCTACAGTTTCTAAAATATTACTACTAATAAATGAAAACAGCCACAAACAGAAATAGCTGAGACAAGAGATGGACTTACAACAATGACATTTATTAAAGACGAACATTTTAGTTCACATCCATAAACTCCACAAGCATCATTACTTGACCGTCTTATTTTTTTCTTGAACTAAGACATGGGAGTTGGAAACATTGCATTTATTAAACTGTATTGTCCAACTGGTTCAAAGTTGATGGAGTCTGGTTTGACTGCAAAACAGAGTACAACTCATCAGCCAATTCAACGGCCCGACACTTTACTGCTTATTTTTCCTTCTTACTTCCTCCCTTCACACAAAGAGAACGTTTGGGTTAAAGTCACAGCATCAATTGCACAGCAGCTAATAAGACAAGGTTAAAGCAGCTTCATTACACATTTCATAACAATAAAAACTAAACATCTCAAACAGGTTTTCAACAACTGTAAGTCCAAAAATGAACCTGGGCATCCGAGACAGTTTGGACTGAGCTATACTACGAAATGAAGCCCCACTCAAAGTCCATCAAACCTTTTAGGAGAGTGGCCACATGGGGATTCCCCGTTGTCGCCTTCTTGTGGACCAACTTCCCCGTCCTCTCTGACACCACCTGGCTGGTCTTTCCTCCCCTTTCGGGATTGATACCAATGAGGCGCCTAAAATGAAAGAGTAGAGAAAATGTATAAGATGTTAGGTGATGAAACTAAAGACAGTTTAATATGGATCCCTATCACATTAATTTAAAAAGAATTAAGATGTATTTGTATGATGATCACCTCTGTCTCAAAATTATGAGAAGATGATTTGATTTTTTTGAAAAACTGTCAATGAGAAACAAGAAAACATTCATGACTGGGGATTACAACAGATCAGCTGCTGCCATGAAACAGATTTGATTTAACTCAAATATTTGGGAAATGTGTTGGTCGTGAATTCTAGGACTTTGCTGTGCAAAGTTCAAAATATACTTTTAAAGACTGTATTTCAGGTCAAGTTAAGAAGAGCTTTTAGAGGAGGCCACATTGCTCAATGACAGCAGCACACAAAATGACATGGCTTCTGATTCGACATGCCAGTAAAGGGCAAATCCACTGAATCTGTGGAAAAAGAAAGTAACTCAGTCAGTGTGTGACTGTTTAACTCGGTGAGTGAATCTGTGTGTGTGTGGTGCACACTGATTCATGGTGCGCTTTTGAATCCTTTTTTGTTTTTATGACTGTTTTTACTGTTCAGCACTTTGCATTGTTTTTATGAATATGAAAGGTGCTTTACAAATAAAGATTGATTGATTGATATGAAATGACATTGCAACACTCCTAAACAGAGCTGAGAAGAGGGGTAACACATTCAAACAATATTTCTGTCACAAAATCTACCTTTAAACAAACTCCAGCTTCCTTGCAGCTTCTTCTTGGAACTCCAGGTTGAACACAGAACGTTGCGAAAACTGCAGCGAGCCCCGAGATGAAGGATTTTTGGCTGCCTTCACAGATGACCCGGCTTTCAGTGCCGATCATCCAGTGGTCCAATGTGACTCCATCACCAGCAACTGATGCAAACAGCTATGGAAAACAAATAAGGTGTGAGAGCCATATATGAGGAGAAGAAATTAAATGAAAAAGCAACGCATAATACACATATCGTTCTTTACTTTTAACATTGCTATTTTGTCTATTTTATTTTGTCCAACTTGATGTGTATGCATGGCACTGGCTGGAAGCTATTGTTTGTTGATTTAACTGTGTTTTAGGTCAATACACAGAGAAACTGAACTTTAGTGCAAAGAGGAAAGCAGGACAGAAATGTGCTCAGTCTTTTCACTGCAATGTCTGTATCTGGCAGGAAAACACACTAAAGACAGAACCTAAAAAGTTACACTGTTAGACTCAGTTTGTTCTGTCCTCCATGTAATGCTTTCATGACACTCATCAGTTTTCACCAGTGTTGCCAGATTGGGCGGGTTCCCGCCCAGTTGGGCTACTTTAAAAGTCACTGGGCTGGGAAGAAGAGCCTTGGGCGGGCATGTAAACATTGGGCTGCTTTTAACTCCTTGGCTGGAAAAATCAGACTTGTCGGGAGCCCAAGTTCCACAACAGCGGAATTTTTCACGGAAATCACGTCTGTCCGCTCTTCCGCGGCCGGTGCAGAAACGCCACACGCCCCCCTCCACTGTGTACCGCGCTGAGACGACTGCAAGGCGGCAGATACGGAAAACCAGTCGTCTGCAGCAACCACTGTCATCCTCCACAGACAGTTACTGTGACGTTCAAGTGAACGATGAGAGCCGGTTCACAGCTGTCTGAGAGCCGCTCCTTTCTGCAAATAGTCCAGGCTTCCGTCACGTGTCTCCTGAGTGTCTCCTGAGCGTCTCCTGAGCGTCTCCTGAGTGTCTCCTGAGCGTCTCCTGAGTGTCTCCTGAGTCCAGCTGTCTCCGCTGCCTTCATGTGAACGACCGAGTTTCAGTTTTCCGCCGCTCGCTCCAGTCACCTGAACGCAGCAGCTAGCTAGCGGAGGAGAAGAGTCCAGAACCCGGAGCGGAGCCGGGGTTCTGGAAGAACTGGTTTCCCTGTTAATTCAAAGTTCAACGTTCAAATTAATAAAAAAGAAGAAATGGAACTTCAGCCCGATTCTTCATGAATGTTTGAGGGGCGAGTCTCAGAATATAGGATTTCTGGTTGAGGCGGAAGATTATGGCCAATGACTCTGGTCAGAGAGTCGGGAAACAGGACAGAGAGATCAGATTGTCTTCTTCTTCTTTATTCTTATTCTTCTTTCTTTAACAGCAACACTATGCATATTTATGCATGCGTGTATGTGTTTATATGTGTGTGTGTGGTCTGGAAAAAACAAGGAATAATCACTGTGTCACAAAATGCTCTAAACAATAGTGAGCAGTGAATCAATTAACACGACTAACATAAACCAGTCATAGTCACAAGTATAAATCAGTAAATCAGGATGCAATATTGATGTACAATAAATCACAATAAGCATGTGAACTTGGCTGCAGAATCAACAAATTACAAGCAGGACTAACTTATATTCAAATAGGACTAATCAGCAAAGTGAAACACAACATATCTCCATGAAATAACAAAATACTTCAATAAACATCAAATATACTTCAGTGAGAAGTGGAAAATGACTTACATTTCGTCATGAACGCACACAAAAGGCAGGAAAACACACAAAAACTGCACACAGCTCCATAAAGTCCTCCTGCAGAATCGGCCTGCAGCTGTAGTGTGACTGGGCATGCCCAGACTAGTTCAGGCTGCATTTATCCAGTCACCAGCAGGCGGTGCTGTTGGATCTTTAGGGCTTTCTCACAATGAAGGTAAAAAAATTTCATTAGGATGTGCGTGTGTGTCCGCGTGTGTGCGCGCGTGCATGTGAGAGCCGTGCTGTGCACATGAGAGAGCAGCTGCTGGTTTTGAAATGCATTGTTTTTGTATTGTGGCAACAGAGAGGTGTTCCCTGCGTTGTTTTCGGCAGCCTATTTTGATTTAGTTTCAGTCTTAGTCTTTTGGACGAAATGCTCATTAGTTTTCGTCACATTTTAGTCTTTTCTACACTTCATAGTTTTAGTCTAGTTTTAGTCATAAAAAGGAAAAAGACAAATGAAATTGTAAACAAAACAAGCATAATAAAATATACTTAAATGGCAAAAAAAAACGACCGAACACATTGATGCCTTTGAATATCAAATAATAAACTGGACTGGTTTGATACTAACTCAGCGCAGTGCTGATATGAGCTCTGCAGACAGACTGAGAGGACTAAAGGAGTTTTGCTGATACTTTCAAGTTATTTTGATAATGTCCAGACTGATATAAAGGCTGAGATCTTTTATTCAAACTGCTCTGTTATGTTTCTGTTCCTGATTTGAACTGAGCCTGTTATTATTTTGGAGGAATGATAAAACCAGTATTAAGATGGTTGTTAGGAAAATACGAGCATTAAAAATACTGAAATAAACTAAATGAATTCCTTGGCCACACCTGATGGTATGAAACACTGGAAGTCTCCAAAACTGAAATGACAAACAGAACTTGAGTTTGATCAACTTTGTAAGTATTCCTGATCTGAATTTTCTCCATACAAATATTAAACAAAAGTCAAAATGCATTTCTTCAAAATAAGACAACGCCTGAATTATTAAAAAAAGAAAGAAAGAAAGAAAGTAAAGATGTATTAGGTAGGCTACTTGGGGAAAAACTCTTCACTACTCAGTGGTGGCTCCTATTGCAGCTTCACAGTAAGAACAAACAGTCAAACAGCTGATCAGATCCTCCGTCTCCACTACGAGGCGTTCTGTTTGATTTTCTGCTGGATTCTGATTTAAATACATCCATAAATCTCTGCGTCTTTTCCTCTCGCCGAGCCCCGGCCAAAGTTGCTGCCGCTCTGCAGTGCGCCGGTGCTGCAGCGCAGGCTGGTCAAACAGGAAGCAGCTCGTGATTCATAATATTTTCAGAGTAAAGCAGCCGGTCTGTGTGAAAAGCTGGGAGAATCGCATTGGTTTTCATTTATTTTGAAAGTCAAAATACTGACATTTTGGTCTCGTCTGGTCTCGTTAACGAAAACAACAGATCCGTCTCGTCACATTTCCGTCTTTAAAGAGATATTTTTAGCTCGTCACGTCTCGTTTTAGTCACGGAAAAAAGGGGCGTGGACGAAATGTTTTCGTCGTCGTCATCGTTGACGAAAACATCACTGGGTGTTACTTGCTTTGTCTTCTGCAGCTGTTTATCCTCGTTATGGTCACTATGTGAAGGTTTGTCTGCTCAGGAAGTGTTTTCTGTTGTGTGTGTCATGTTTTGGCGCTGTCTCATGGGTTTGGCCCAATCGGGCTGGTTTTTATAAAAGTGGGCGGGTTTTCAGCTGTGCTTGGGCTGGAAACTGCCATGAGGATCTGGCAACACTGGTTTTCACTTGCAGACCTTCACAACAAATGAATATCACCGACATTCAGTCCTTAAAGTACGATGTCAAGAAAAAAAATCCTCACCTCAACAATTAAAGGTGCTGTAGGCAGGATTCAGCATCTCCGCCATCTTGCTCAGGGTTACCTCAGCAAGATGGCGATTTGAAACCCAGCACAGCCAATCCTGTCCTGTTTTCTCTGACATCACGCCCTCACGCAAGTTAAGCCCCTCCCACAAGAACGTGCGACGAACGCCCCTCGACCAATCAGGATAGAGCCTCAGGGGCTCTTCTGATTGGTCAAAGATACCTGGAGCTGTGGAGATTCCTTTTCAGCTCAGAACAGAGACAGATGGAAACGCTGCGCCCTCGCGGTAGAGCAGTTATGCTACACTCCTAAAGGATTATCAATGGATACTCTGACATTTAATCCAAAGAAAACACAGAAAAATTAGCATTGACTAGCAAAATCCTGCCTACAGCAGCTTTAAACTGTTAGCTTTATTACATTAAGTGCACATTTGAAGCTTTTAGCTTTTTGCATCAACCAGCATAACAGCAGAACAGTCTCCCTATAAACTACTTTAAATCATTTTACGTGAAGAGTACTGCAACAAATGGTCAAATGGAACCGTGTAGCAAAAATGACCAAGCCAGCTCAAGCTAATATGCTTCAACACAAAGTTAAACTTTTGTCCACAGCTGCACGTAATTTTGACTTGTGAAAAAAATCGAAAAAATGTTCATCCTGAACACAATCACATAATATCGTGTTCTTACTTTTGCAAGATTCTATTTACCTTCTTAACAAAGCCTGGGTGAGGGTGGATGACGGGGGGGGGGGGGGGGGGGGGGGGGGAGCACCAGCTGATGCCACATGGAGTAAGCCCCGCCCTCCAGTTCGGTGCTCTGAGATTAAAAATCCTGATGAAACCTAATTCTTCTCTTCTCGTTACTGTTTCCTCCATCTTGAATGAACACACCGATGTGTCGGCCTGTTTTAACTTCTATTTATTTTCAAATTTTTCTCAGATGTTTAACTGAACAGATCAAAGATCTCGAAGTCTCAACTGAAAAAGAAAATAAATACTGTATTATACCATAAGATTACGGCGACTTGCTGTAAAAAAACCCAAAATACTGCTTTGTACCGTAAATAGTTTACAGCAGCTTACCGTTAATATTTTGTCTCTGAAAGACGTCAGAATTTACAGTATTCAGCTGTATGAATGGAAAACAGTATACTACTGTTCAAAGTATCCAGTATTTTTACAGTCATTTGTTCCAGTGTAGGACCGGGGAACACAGGTACGCTCCCATCTGGTCACGCTCGCGCTGCGCTCCTAGCTAAGCTACTCGTTCAAACAAGACGTCAACCATGAAGCTCCAGGTCCGTTCTCCACCTCTAACTGTCAGTCTCCATCATCACACAGTTTGTCCCCCCCCCCCCGCTACGTGTGGAGAAGCAGAGCAGCCGGCACCAAAAAACTGTGCAAATCGTCACGCCGCAGCATCGTGACAAAATAAAAGAGGCTTTTGGCCGAGTTGGTAAGCAGCTTGCAGTCAAGTCGGCACCGAGCAACTCGGCCACCTGAGAGCCCCCCCACCCCCCCCCCCCCCCCCCCACCCCCCCCCCACCCCCCCCCCCCCGAGGCCGACTTGGCTTGATGCCGACTTGACTGTAATCCCCCTGGGAAGAGCGCCTGGACCAGGCCGACCAAAGGAAACCAGGAAGTGGTGCCAGGAAGTGGTGGAGGAGTGCAGGAGGCGGGGCTGGAGAAGCTCTGGTGACCCTCTGGAGGAAGCTGGCCAGGACTGGCAGGGCGATCCCTCTGCAGAGCTCCATCACTGCTGGGCCTCACAGGGGAGGAGAAGGGAAGGCATCAGATCCACCACTGGAGCAGAGAAAGCCACAAGCTGGCTGTGGAGGAAGAGGGCAGACCGTGGGCGAGCGCTGCTGGGACACAGGCCGGAGTCTGATCACCTCCGGTCGGGTCGCCTGGGCGACGGTCTGATGCTGAAAGACCCCAAACGCCCAATGAGCCCCGATGACATCACTGATGACATCACTGAGGATGAGTCCCAGAGCATCCAGGAGAGGAAGCTTTAACTTTAGTGGTTAACCAGCTAGCTTACTTTGTTAGCCACCTGGCTTACCTCTGTTTAACTAGCAAGCTTAACTTTGTTAAAGACCTAGCTAATCTGTGTTTAACCTGCTAGCTTCACTTTTGTTAGCCAACTAGCTTAACTTTTGTTAACCAACTAGCTTAACTGTTTTTTAGCCAACTAGTTTAACTTTTGTTCGCCAGCTAGCTTGACTTCTTTTAGCCACCTAGCTTAACGTTTTGTGAGCCAACTAGCTTACTTGTGTTTAGGCAACTAGCTTAACTGTTGCTAGCCAACTAGCTTAACTGTTGTTAGCCAACTAGCTTAACTTTTGTTAGCCAACTAGCTTACCTGTTGTTAGCCAACGAGCTTAACTGTTGTTAGCCAACTAGCTCAACTTTGTTAGCCAGCTAGCTTAACTGTTGTTAGCCAACTAGCTCAACTTTGTTAGCCAGCTAGCTTAACTGTTGTTAGCCAACTAGCTTAACTGTTGTTAGCCAACTAGCTTAACTTTTGTTAGCCAGCTAGCTTAACTGTTGTTAGCCAACTAGCTTAACTGTTGTCAGCCAACTAGCTTAACTTTTGTTAGCCAGCTAGCTTAACTGTTGTTAGCCAACTAGCTTAACTGTTGTTAGCCAACTAGCTTAACTTTTTTTAGCCAACTAGCTTAACTGTTGTTAGCCAACTAGCTTACCTGTGTTGAACCAGCTAACAGTTCTGTTAGGCTAACCCTAACAAATAAAGTCCAGACAAGATCAGGTCAGGTTGGGAATTTGGGTTTTGATAAAACACTGTTTTGTTTTGATTGGGCCAACTCAAGTGTGAACTGTTTGCCACCTTTCTATGCCAGTGTGGTCAGAGTGTGGAGGCTGATGGAGGTGAGCAGACTTGATCCTACTGCATCCCTGCACTGGCTGCTGAAGGAACCCATACTCCAAGGAGCACGTCTGGGAACGCCATGGAAAGACGCCCCGCTAATGTCTGCAGTTTTCTTCCAGAAACGAGTAACAATGGTTCAACATCTGCTGCAGCTGGCGGGAGAGAACTTGGACAATGCGGAGGCCTTGGCGGAGAGGCTGGAGGTCCGGTCTGTCCGGACAGTTGGTGCCATCCTGGAGAAGTTCAGGAGGGCGTTTTCCAAAGAGGACAGGGCGCTCCTGCAACAGTGGTCTAATGGCGAAATAACACCTGACGCTTCTGATCCATTTCCTAGGGTGGCGATCAAAGCAAATCTTCCAGACTGTGGCATGGCAGACCCTCTGCTCAGTGGCTGTGTGTGGATGTCTCTGGACTCTGCTAATGGGAAGGGTCTTTACCAGGGGTGTGTAAAGGCTTTAAACAAAGAAAATCTCAAAGGAAGGGCAGACACACCATGGAGAGCTTTTCTGAAAGTGAAACCAGAGGTTAAACCAGCCTGGAATGTTTTCTATAAACCACCATTGACAAAAAATGTTGGAGATTTGCACTGGCGTGTTTTACATGGGATTTTAGCAGTCAATGCCTTTGTGTCAGTGATCAATCCTTCGGTTCCAGATGGTTGTCCTTTCTGTTCTATGAGAGAAACCGTTTTTCACTGTTTTGCCCAGTGTTCCAGATTAACTCCACTGTTCAGAGCACTCAGCACTTTAGTGAGCCGGTTCAAAGAGCACTTTACTGAGTTAATGTTCATTTTTGGTTTTTCTTATGGGAAGAAGAGGAAGGGGAGATTGTTGAATTTCATTTTTGGACAGGCAAAAATGGCAATTTACCTGAGCAGGAAGGAGAAGATCAAAGGAGAAGGGAGATGTGATGCTCTACTGCTGTTCAAGAAGCTTGTGAGAGCTCACATACAGTTTCAGCACAGGTATTACTTCAAAATGGAGGACTTGGAGACTTTTAAAAACACCTGGGATCATGATGGTGTCTTGTTCTCTGTTAGAGATTCAAAAATAACTTTTGCAGATGTTTTGCTGTAATATGTGGCAGAGAATGGTTGACTTTTTATTTATTTATTTATTCCTTGTATTTTTTTAATCTCTTTCGATTTGGCGTTTTGTATATGTTAACGTTTACTTGATACAATCCAGTCTTGTTGTCTCTCTCTCTCTCTCTCTCTCTCTCTCTCTCTCTCTCTCTCTCTCTCTCTCTCACTGCTTCACTTGTGTCTGTCTCCATTTCCAGAGAGTGAAACTCTTTTCCCCGGTGTGTCAGATGTACTGATGCTCTGAAAGGCTGAAGCTTCCTGTAAACCTCCTGATATATGGTCCAGCTGTTTTTCACTGGCATGGTAGAGCGGCTGACGGTCTGACTGGAACACCCATCAGTGAAAGGTCAAGGGTTGCCCCAGATATGAGCAGTTCCTCCCTCTGGTCAGTGTGCAGCTTGTGCTCCATGTGTTCTGCTCTGTGTGGCTCTGGATCCACGTTCCTTCATCTCTAAAGAAGAAACCACAAGAACAATGTGATCCTCACCATCATCTGACATGACGACAGCTGGAACACTTCCATGGTAACCATCTGCAGGATGTGGCTGCTTGATGGTTGAAGTTCTGTCTGAGTGGAACGCTCCAGTCACAGGAGAACAACCATCTACACATCCTCAGCAACAACTCACAGAGTGTGGATGTGTGTATAGGGGACATGTAGAAACACTAGAAACAGGATGATCAGCTGACTTTGGCCCTGCAGCAAGACTGACTGTGGCTCCCCTCAGCAATCGCTCCAGCAACTTCCACTTCCAGTCTGGAATCCACACCTTCCGTCTGCCGATGCCGGATATTTGCTTTAGAGAATCCCCGAGTGAATCCACTCAAACTGAAGGGGACTGGATGTTTCTGGATCAGAGCAGCCTGGTCCTCTCAGACTTCCTGTTCCATCTTGGTGGGTCACAGTGGAGACTCCGTCCTGATGTTTGCCTTTTCTCCAGAGAGTCACACATCTGGAGATGCTGCGGAAAAACACGCCTTTTGAAAGCTAACTCTGAAAGCTAACTTTACCTGTATCTGTTAACGACTGCCAGAGCAGCCAATCATAATGCCTCTCGTCATCGTCACAGCCTATCAAAATGCAGGAGCCATCAAGACGTGGCCGTGGTCCATACAGCGCTAAAATAAAAACAATAAAGTAGAAGCTGAGCAATGAGTACTGGGCCTGTCTCCCTGGACGGGACACTGGTGTCCAGGGACTGGCTGCAGAGTCTCAGGAAATTCAAAGCTGATTTTCCTGGAGGTTTTTCCCAGCGTCCAGAAGGCCTGGAGTAGAGGAAAGAGAGCGCCATCTACTGACAGCTCCCTGGAAATCAATGAGAACGGTGTTCTTAGAGCTGTTGCTGAAATGTGATTGGATTGTCTCACCTCCACATCACTGATGCAGCAACATTGCAGTTTTCCCCATGGATGATGGGAGTTTCAGCTCCTTTGATCTCTGTGACCGTGGTCAATGTGAGGTTCACGGCACAGAAGCAGGACAGAGTCAGCCGGCAGCCTCGTCTCCATCTCCACCTCGGTTTGTGTTTGGGCAGCAGTCAGCTGGAAACATGGCAGCTGTCAGGATCAGTGAGCACAGCTCGGTCATTCCAAAGGTAGGAGGGTCTTAATATGGAGAGATGTTATTTGAGATGTTTAGCTACGATGTTTAATGGCAGTGAAGATTTTTCTAAATCACCTCTACTGATAAAATACTGTTACTATTTGGCTCTATTGTGAAGCAAACATAGGTTTGGCCAGCAGAGGTCCTCCGTGAGTGTCAGTAAAGTCTGCGGTCAGTGTGTTATGGGCAGTGGACAGATCGCTCTGAGTGGCTCCTGTTGGACGAGATTTAAGTAAATATATGAAACAAATAAGACAGAAAGGTGTGGGGCCCTGCAGCCACATGGGGGCGGTAGAGCTGCAGCTTCCAGGCTCCAGGGAGGGTTTTAATGTTTTAGGGTTTTAGGGTTTGAGCAGAGTGTTGATATCATCCCAGCACTCAGGAGGAGAACCTCCAGGCCGTCCATTCTCTCTAAAGAACTCCAAAGAGCTCCTCAGCATCCAGGTCCTCTTCCTCCAGCACCTCCTCAAGGCTCCTTCTGCTCCTCTTCTTCCATTGCCAGGAACCTTGGCTGTTCCACCTCTCCTGTGAAAAGTCCTGGGTTGCTGCCGACTCACTGCACAGCCAGGAGGAGCTCCTCCATGATTTGTTCTCCTCCTTCAAAACAAATCAGTCCCTGAGATTGATGATCTAGAACATCAACAACTGGAGTTTCCACTGTCATTCATGAAGAACCAGCACAGACAGAGGAGACCACTAGCTTACTGTGATTAGCCACCTAGCTTACTGTGTTTAGCCAGCTAGCTTACCTGTGTTTAGCCAACTAGCTTAACTTTTGTTAGCCAACTAGCTTAACATTTGTTAGCCAACTAGCTTAACTTTTGTTAGCCAACTAGCTTAACTTTTGTGAGCCACCTATCTTAACTGTTGTTAGCCAACTAGCTTAACTTTTTTAAGCCAACTAGCTTAACTTTTGTTAGCCAACTAGCTTAGCTTTTGTTAGCCAACTAGCTTAACTTTTGTTAGCCAACTAGCTTAACTTTTTTAAGCCTACTAGCTTAACTTTTGTCAGCCAACTAGCTTACCTGTGTTGAACCAGCTAACAGTTTTGTTCGGCTAACCCTAACAAATAAAGTCCAGATAAGAATGATGACTGAATGTATTTTATTAAAGGCTCCATGTTGACTGACTTGGTTTCTTTTGGTGTCACACAAACAACATTTGAAGCAAAAACCTTTGAAAAAGAAACAAATCGACAATAAAGTAGCATTTCACTTTATGACTGATTTAATGTCTTTAAAAGAAACCTGTGTGTGCGTGTGTGTGTGTGTGTGCGTGTGTGTGTGTGTGTGTGTGTGTGTGTGTGTGTGTGTGTGTTGTCGACTGGAGTCATTTCCAGCTAAAGGAATCAAACTTCCTGCCACTTGGTGACAGATGAAGATCCAAAAAGCCAAAACAATCAGTTCACTGTTCAAGAAAATCCACAAATCTTCACTCTGAAGGATCAAATATCAGAAAAGAATCATGAAACAAGAAAGACTGATCAATCCAAACATGTGAAAGCTCCTAATTTCCACTTCTAATCCCCCAAAGTGTGAAAAGCTGCAGCTTCCTGTAGTCCATGAAGAAGAACTTCCTCTTTGAGAAGCTTGAAAAATGAGTCCAACTATTAGAAAAGCCTCTGTTGAGGAATCAGTGAGGGGACTGATGGCTGCAGCCGCCATGTTTTTTCCTCCACTAACTCAGCTCCTTTCTGTCTCTCCACACTCGTCTCACATCCTTTTGTCCCCGTAGAAAGTCTCTGAGAAGACGGCCGACCATCTGTTGGTTTCAATGTACTTCCTGTCAGAAATCTCATCAACGCCTCAGCTCAGAAAATGTGGAGGCTCCTTTAGAAAACCACACCAGGAGGTCTGATGGAGTCCTCTACTCAGGTTTCAGGAACTCTGCTGAGGATCCAGGACAAACATAAACTCCAGCATGTAGCGGCTGAGTGAAGGAGGTCTGGACTCTGAGGAGGAGAGTCATGGTTTCAGAGACACTGTAGAAAGACAGAATACCTGCTCTGTGATCCAGGTACACTCCCACTCTGGAGGACCAAGGACCTGAGACGGGAGTGTGGATGTTGTTGTGATAAAAACTAAAAGTGTCAGAGACACAATCTAAAGCCCAAGATTTGTCATCACCTCCAAACACACATTCCTTCTCCCTCCCTGCTCTGCTGATGTTCTTGTATGTGACTGCTACAATAACTCCTCTTCTCCTCTCCACCTCCCAGTAACTACGTCCAGTCAGACTCTCTCTGCTCAGAACCTGACGATATTCAGTGAATCTGTCTGGATGATCAGAATAAGGCTGATCTTCCTCTGTACAAGTTACTTTTCTGTCTCCATCAGATAATTTCAGCTCTCTGTTCACAGAGTTTGGATCCAGAGTGATCTGCTGTGAATATTGTAAGAAGTCTGCTCTGCTCTCTGGCTGTGGTTGTAGCAGTAACATCTCCTCTTCATTCTCTCTCAGGAAGTCCTGGAATTTCTCTCTGCTCTCTGACACAACTGCTGCCACATCCTCAAAGTATCTGAGAGGAGCAGTCTGGATGCTGCAGGAGTGTGTGGGCTCACTGAGTGCTGACACTGAGGTGTAGCTGTGGAGAAACTCGGTGTGGTCCTCTGTGTGAGCCAGCTGCTCCAGCTGGACGTCTTTCCTCTTCAGCTCAGCGATCTCCTGCTGCAGCTTCTCCTCAAGCTCTTTGAGTCCACTCACTGCAGTTTGCTGCTGGGATCTGAGCTGCCGCTTCACCTCAAGGCTTCTTTTCTGGAGGAGACGGATCATCTGGGTGAAGCTCTCCTCGCTGTGCTCCACTGCTTCATCAGCAGAGACATTGACGGCCTCCATCTGCTGCTGAAGCAGCTTCACGTCTTTCTCTCGCTCCTGGATTCTCTGCTGGATGTGTAGTCGACTCCCCTCCAGCTCCTTCTGCTTCTGGCTCCTTTCTGCTGCAGCTGGGACTGTTTCATGGCCTCTGTGTTGGTCCATGGTGCAGAGGTAACAGATACACTGCTGATCAGTGCGACAGAAAATCTTCTTCACCTCATCGAGAAGAGAGCAGATCTTCTCCTGGAGCTTCTTGGAGGGCTCCACCAGCTGGTGTTTCTTCAATGGAGCTGCTTCGTAGTGACCTTGGAGGTGTTCCTCACAGTAAGAGGCCACACAGACCAGACAGGACTTGACGGCTTTCAGCTTCCTCCCAGAGCAAACATCACAGGCCACATCTTCAGGTCCAGCAGAGCAGAGATCAGCTGCAGCAGCTTGGAGTCCAGTCTTCTTCAGATCCTCCACTAACTCTGCCAACATGAAGTTTATCTCCAGGTCAGGTCTCTGCATGAACTCCTTCCTGCACTGAGGACAGCTGTAGATTCCCTTGTTTTGCTCTTCATCCCAGTGTCCATTAATACAGTTGCTGCAGTAGCTGTGTCCACAGGGAACCGTCACCGGATCCTTCAGGGGATCCAGACAGATGGAACAAGAGAACTTTAGTGGATCCATCTGAGCTCCTCCCTGAGCCATTTCCTCCTCTCAACAACAGCCAGTGTTTGAAGAGTATCTCTTCCTGCTCAGCAGCTTTGAAGCCCAACCCTCCTCTGGTTTCCTGCTCCTGTGAACGCTGGTCTGCCCTGGTTCTGCTGGTGAGCTGCTGCCCCCTGCAGCTCAGAGATGTCAGGGATCCCTCAGCTGTGAGATCTGTGAAAGAGGAGGAGGCAGTGACTCAGTGTGGAGAGAAGGGAGAGGACGTCACAACTTGACTTCATTCAGGAAATGCAGCAGCTTCACTTCACCTTCCAGCCGTCGTTCAGCTGGAATGTCAAGCTTCAACTTCTGCTCCCCTGGTGACACAAAAGAGGACTTTATTATATTCTCAGTTTATTCATACTTTCACTCCTATATTGACAATATACTTCCACAAATTGCACCTTTTGTAAATATATAACAAGGATAATGACATTGAGGCAGCTGTGGGGAGAGCAGTCGTCTTACAATCGAGAGGTTGTTGGTTTGATTCCTGTCTCCCCCTGTCTGCATATTGCAACCCCCAGCTATGGGTAAAATAGCACCACTGCCTTGTGGCCATCATGGGAGTGACAAAGGCTAAGGGAGACCCTCCCCTGCAGAAAAAATATGGAGTACAGCCCTGAAGGCGGTTGGTTCTCGCCTTGGAGCTCCTACTGGCAACTCCTTTAGCCAAGTTGGTACCAACTGTATGGGCCTGTACCTTCCGCTGGACACTACCAGCGAGGATGAGAAGGGGGACGTGCTGACTCGGCATCTCGGTTCCTTCAGAACTTCATCCTGGCTTGTCCATGATCTCTCGAGATCGACGGAACCAACAATACTAACATTAAGCTTTCACACTGACACTTTTAACACACTTTGAAATAATTGTACTACTGTTACGTGCCCCCTTGAAGTTGTTAAAAATGGCCAAGCTAGGAGTGAGGGGGGAAAACGCAACACTTATGCGCAGGCCTACTGGGCAGATGTAAATAGCGTCGGTGGTGAGCGGGCAAAACCAGGTACAAAACACAAAAGAACTTGGTGGCCTTTTCCATAGGAAAAAGGGAATTTATATAACAAAGGATATAATTAAACAGAAGCAGTGTTACAAATTTTACAAATTACAACAAAGATGCCAGAACGCAGCCAGCAGGTGTAAAACAAAAGGCTTGTAGAAACAAAAATGGGGAGCGCTAATGGAGGGCAGGAGGACGTTGGGAGAAGGGCCCTGTGGGCGGTGCCACTAACAACAAAAACCCTAAACTTCCCCTACACCTCGACCCTGTGACTTTAACTATCTTAACCAGTGACTAGCCCTAACTAACTAACTAAGCCTGAACCTTACCTGCCTGCTACAGAAGATCGTGGCAGCCGCCCACACCTACCTAGTGTGTATAAACAAAGTCACCTACGCACTGAATGTAGACCCCGGGGTGTCTTACCTGGAGCCCTTCTCCAAGGAAGAAGACAATACAGAGAATGGGGTTGACTACAAAACACACTAGGTGGGGACGGGTAGGTTTTAACAAAAATAGGCCCTCCAACACTAGTTTGGTTAAGGAGGGCAAAAACCAAAAGGTCACAAACTTTAGTCAAAGTGTCAAAATGCTCTCCAAACGAACAAGTGATTTCTCCCTCTCACACAGACAGACAGACTGCCAGAAACACAGGGTGCAAAGCAATATATAGGGGCAGGACTGGAGGTTGATTGGATGATCGGCTGATGGGATGATTGGCGACAGGTGTCCAGGATTGACTGCTGGCAGGACAGGTGAGGTCTTGGATGAAGAGCTGGAAAAAAAAGGACAAACACCACGCCTGGACACCTGGGGGAGACAAACAGGATCAAACCCAAGACACACAGAGGCAGCAGCTGTAACACCCCCACCCTTAAGAGCAATCCTGTGGGATTGTGATAACTACAAGATCCAGGACCCCTCTAGGATACATCTATGACAAAAATCACTTTTGCATCATATGTATTGTATCCATGCGCAGCTCAAAATAATCAGAGTTCATTATCTTACCTAAGAGTAGGCCCGAGAAAGGGCATCCACAACCACATTCTCCGAACCTTTCTTGTGGCGTACAACCAGCGGAACACCCTGAACCATTAATGCCCAGCGCATGAGGCACTGATTATGGTTATACATGCGATTCAGGAACACCAGAGGATTATGATCAGTGAAAACCTCAACGTCAAATGGACGTCAAGATATACTTCAAAATACTGCAATGCTAAAAGTAAAGCTAGCGTCTCCTGCTCGATGGTGGAATATCTAGTCTGGGCCTGGGTGAACTTGCGGGAAAAGAAACAGACAGGGTGATCAATTCCTTCGGTATCTTCTTGAACAAGAACAGCACCAGCACCAACAGAACTTGCGTCCACGTGCAGCTTGAACGGTCGCTCAAAATCTGGGGCAGACAGAACAGGAGAGCTACACAGCAGTGTTTTGATGGAGTCAAATGCAGATTGGCACTCACCAGACCAGTGAAATTGTACAGAGGGACTCAGCAGACCAGTGAGGGGAGCTGCAACAGTAGCAAAGTTACGACAGAATCCTCTGTAGTAGCCGGCCATACCTAGGAATCTGCGCAACTGTCTACGGGTTGCAGGAGCAGGAAAGTCAGCAATGGCAGAGACCTTTGCTGCTATTGGTCTCACCTGACTGCGGCCTACCTCCTTCCCGAGGTATGTGACTGTGGCCTTTCCAAACTCGCATTTAGCTAAGTTGATCGTTAACTGGACATCGG